>NC_134717.1:36635000-36807500 GCF_049634645.1 Pelodiscus sinensis
CACCCATTTTGAAAACGGCCAGCCGCGGATCGGGGGAGGAGCTGCACTGGGCGGGGCGTGGGGGCGCAGAGCCTGGCTAGAGGCAGGACGCCGGCGGGGCTGGGAACGCAGTTCAATTGTTTAGAATGTATTCACAAAAGAATAAAGGTTCCTATGAACAAGCCCTAAAAAGCATCCAAACCTTTTCCAAAGCCTGCGCAGACCCAGGCAGTGGCTGGCACATGCTCCAGCCATGGCTGCGCTGGGGGAGACGCCGAGGAAGAGGAGGGGGGTGGAGGGAGTCTCCAACTCCCCAAGCACCCAGCCATGAGGTGGGGGAATAGGCGCCTTCCACCTGCCTCCTGCTGCGCCGGGGCACCTTCTGGCTGAGCAGGATAATGCTCCTGTGCTGCTCTACTGTGAGTTTCTGCACTCACCCCAAGCGCAGGCAGCACGCAGCTCCCCGAGCACGCAGGGGGCAGGAGGGCACCCCACAGGCCAGGCTGCCTGCAAGCAGAAGCCCTGCTGGCAATGCAGGGGCTGCCCCCCAAGCACGTGGAGGGAACTTAGCTCACCTGCGCCCTCTTGTTGGGGGAGAGGAGGTCTCTGCACCCTGTTCTGTAGGTGCTAGAGAGTTGCCTCAGAGATGTGGCTAACGGGGCCCAGGGGTGTGGCTAATGGGGGGGGGGGGTCAAAGAATACATTTAAAAAAATTCTTTGGGTGCACACCCTAATGAAATGGGCTGCACATGCCTATGACAAGAAGCAGTGGAACATGTGACAGCAGGGCTGGGTCGTAGAGAGAGCCGAATGTGCTGCCTGCAGCACAGTCTGAGGGAAGGTATTGGCTGCTAGCGTCTCTGGGAAGGGTAGGGGGTGGAAGAGCAAGTCAGGCATAGGGGCACCAGTTTAATAATCCTGCCTAGGGCACCATAAATCCTAAGGACAGCCCTGATTGCAGTATCCATTATATGCTCCTTTGAGCTATTTTGAAGTATCCATTTTGTCAAGTCACAGATCCACAAAAGTTATATAGACTCCTAACTTGCATTGATTTCAATAGAAGTTAGGAGCCAAAATATCTTTGTGGTTCTGGTGCAATGAATCTTTCAGATATTCCTCACGTATTATTTAGTCATTACTGCTTGAAATAAACTCTCAGAAGTTCTCGCCATGTACCCCATTCATCATTTGTACATCACATTCTCATAAATTCTGTTTAATTTACAATTTCAGTGGCTTTTTTGTGTTCAAACGGCTATTTTGGCTATTTTTACTCCTTCCAAGGTAGTCATTCCCCCCCCTTTTTTTGTATGTGGACCTGGTTGTTTTTTCTTAAATAGAGTACTTTGCATTTATCCAATTTGAATTTCATCCTATTTACCTCAGACCATTTCTCTAGTTTGCCCAGATCATTTATAAATATAATCCTATCCTCCAAAGCAAACCCTCCCCATGTGGTAACAGCCACAAACTATAAGTACGTATAGGTGCAAGAACTAGTGGAATGGAATGTGCTGCACCAGGGTCTCGGCTGCTTCCCCACGTGTTGTGGTCTCTGCTGTTGGCTCCGTACCCAGCTGCCCCAAAAATGAGGAGGTTAGCTAAACAGAAATTAAAAGTTAAGTGCCAAAAGTAAAATCCTTACAAGCTGCATGGAAACTTTTCAAAGACACCATAATGGAAGCACAACTTGCACGTATACCCCAAATTAAAAAGCAGAGTAAGAGAATAATAAAAAAAAATCACCGTAGCTTAACAACCAAGTAAAAGAAGCAGAGAGAGATAAAAATGCATTGTTTAAAAAGTGGAAGTTAAATCATATTGAGGAAAATAGGAGCATCCACTGTCAAATGAAGGCTGCGTCTAGATTGGCATGATTTTCCGCAAATGCTTTTAACGGAAAAGTTTTCCATTAAAAGCATTTTCGGAACAGAGTGTCTAGATTGGCACGGATTGAAAAGCATCCGTGCTAATCTAGACACGCTTTTCCACAAAAAAGCCCCGATTGCCATTTTCGCGATTGGGGCTTTTTTGCGGAAAACAAATCTCAGCTGTCTACACTGGCCCTTTTGCGGAAAAGCTTTGCGCAAAAGGACTTTTACCTGAATGGGAGCAGAATAGTATTTCTGCAAGAAGCACTGATTTCTTACAGTAGGAAGTCAGTGCTTTTGCGGAAATTCAAGCGGCCAGTGTAGACAGCTGGCAAGTTTTTCTGGAAAAGCGGCTGATTTTCCGGAAAAACTGGCCAGTCTAGACACAGCCGAAGTGTATAAATATAATTAGGAAGGCCAAAAAAATGTGAAGAACAGCTAGCCAAAAACTGAAAAAGTAACAGCAAAAATTTTTAAAGTACAACAGAAGCAGGAAGCCTGCTAAACAACCAATGGGACTATTGGACAATCAAAATACTAAAGGAGAACTCAAGGACAATAAGTTCAGTGCAGAGAAACTAAATGAATTCTTTGCATTGATCTTCAAAGCTGAGGATGTTAGGAAGATTCCCAAGCCTGAGCCATTCTTTTTAGGTGACAAATCTGAGGAATTGTCCCAGATTGAGGAGTCATTAGAGGAGGTTTTGGAACATATTGATAAATTAAACAGTAGGAAGTCATCAGGACCAGATGGCATTCACACAAGAGTTCTGAAAGAACTAAAATGTGAAATTATGGAACTACTAACTGTGGTTTGTAACCTAGCCTTTAAATCACCATCTGTACCAAATGGCTGGAAAATAGCTACATGATGCCATTTTTAAAAGGGCAAATTAGTTGAAACAATAGTAAAGGACAGAATTGTCAGACACGTAGATGAACATAATTTGTTGGGGGAAAATCTACATGGTTTCTGTAAAGGAAAATAATACCTTACTAACCTACTATAGTTCTTTGAGGGCATCAATATGCATGTAGACAGGGGGAATCCAGTAGACATAGTGTAGCTAGGTTTTCTCTTAAGTAAAGTGAGTTGTCATGGGATAAGGGGGGAGGTCCTCTCATGCACTGATAAATGGTTAAAAAACAGGAAACAAAGGGTAGGATAAATAGTTTTCAGAATGAAGAGAGGTAAGTAGTGGGGTCCTGCAGGTGTCCATACTGGGACCAGTCCTATTCAATGTAGTCATAAATGATCTAGAGAAATGGGTACACAGTGAGGTGGCAACATTTACAGATGAAACTAAACTACTCTAGTTAGTGAAGCCCAAAGCAGACTAGGAAGAGCTTCAAAAGGATTTCACAAAACTAGGTGACTGGGCAACAAAATGGCAAATGAATTTTAATGTTGTTAAATGCAGAGTTATGCAAATTGGACAACATAATTGGAAAACATATTGGAAAACTAAACATAACCCCAAATATGCATACAAAATGATGGGGACTAAATTAGCTATTACCCCTCAATGGAGAGATCTTGGAGTCATTGTCGATAGTTCTCTGAAAACATCTACTCAGTGTGCAGCTGCAGTCAAAAAAGCAAATAGAATGTTAGGAATAATTTTAAAAAGGAATCAAGAATAAGACAGAGAATATTTTATTTCTTATAAATCCATGGTAGGCCCACATCTTTAATACTGTGTGCAGATTTGGTCCCAAAAATGTATCTTAGCATTGGAAAAAGTTCATAAAAGGGCAACAAAAATTATTAGAGTTTTGGAATGGCTGCCAAATGAGGAGAGATTAAAAAGACTGGGACTTTTCCCCTTAGAAAAGAGGAGACTAAGGGGTGATATGATAGAGGTCTATAAAATCATGACTGGGGTGAAAAAAATGAATCAGGAAAAATTATTTACTTGCTTCCATAACATAAGGACTAGGGCAGTGGTCCCCAACCTTTTGGGGCTGCTGGGGGTCCGGGGGCGGGGCCGTGCATGTGCCGTGCGCCCAGGGGTGGGACCGGCCTTGCGCCACGCGCCCGGAACTGGCACTGCGCATGTACCACGCACCGGGGGCGGGGCCAGTCCAGACCATTTGGCAGACGCACATAAATGCCCCAGCAGGCGCCATGGTGCCCACGGGCACCGCGTTGGGGACCGCTGAGCTAGGGGTTAGCAAATGAAATTAATAGGTATCAGGTTTAAAATAAATACAGTAAAACTCCGATAGTCCGGCATCCAATTGTTCGGCACTCCTGATACTCTGGCATCATAATGCCAAGCGCTCCTGACCAGCTAATTAAAAAGCCTACCACTCAGCACACATGCTGGCTGTAACCATAGGGAGCATAAGGTTGGAGGAGGAGAGGGGAGGGGGATCGTGTTACAGTATGGAGAACAGCGTTTTGCTTCAGCGAAGGGAAGGGGGGGAGGAGGATCAGGTTACAGCACAGAGGAGATGCGAAGAGGAAGGAGGAGGGGAGAGGGAGTGAGATTGTCCTGGCCAGCTGTTAAGCCGTGCATCTGTACCGGACCTCCCGATACTCTGGCAAATCTGATAATCCGGCACTACCTAGGTCCAAAAGGTGCCGGATTATCAGAAGTCTACTGTACAAGGAAGTATTTCTTCACGCAACTCACAGTCAACATATGGAACTCCTTGTCAGTGTATGTTGTGAAGACCAGGACTTTAACAGGGTTCATAAAAGAATAAGATACATTCATGTAGGACAGAGCCTTCAATGACTATTAGCCAGGATGGGTGGGAACAGTGTCCCCAGTCTCTGTTTGTCAGAGGCTGAGAATGGGTGACAGGGGAGGAATCGCCTGATGATTCTCTGTTCTGTTCATTCCTTCAGGAGCACCTGCCATGACCACTGTCGGAAGGCAGGATACTGGGCTAGATGGGTCTTTGGTCTGACCAAGTGTGGCCATTCTTATATTCTTATGGCCCTTCCCCTGCATTCCCGGGGGTTCTGGTGCCAGCTCTGAAGCCAGGGTCACGCTGCTGTCCCTTGCTATGGGGGCTCTGCTGCTGCCTTCAGGCTTGGGGTCTCAGCTGCCAGCCCTGTGCGTGGTGGCCTTTACTGCCAACCCTGTGCCATAGGTCTCAGCTGGTGGTCCTGCATGCCAGAGTTTTGCTGTGTGGGAGAACAGGGATAAGATGGAGAATGTCATCTGGGGATGACAATCCTATTTAATCAGTTAACTGGTTAAACATTATGTTTAACCGGTTAACCACATAAACAGGGACAGGGTGGGGAGGTGGCTGGTCTAGAGGAATAAGGGATCTTTTGGAAAAGGCTTTATTTTCCGAAAGATCCACGTCCAGACTGGCGCTTTTTTCCGGCAAAGCTCCGAGCCGGAAAAAAGCGGCAGCCATTTTTATGCAAATGAAGCGGGGGGGATTTAGATCCCCGCTTCATTTGCAATTGCAATGTGTCTAATTTGCATCCCTTTTACGGAAAAGGGATGCAGTCTAGACACAGCCATCTAGTATAGATCAACTGCGGAACACTCTCCCATCAACTTCAATACTCAACTAGAACAAGAAGAGTAAATAGAGTTGAGGGGAGAGCATCTGCTGTTCACTTACCATGCTAAAGACACCCTGGTAATAAGTATACCTAAGTACATCAATTTCAGCTACATTATTCACAGAGCTGCAGTTGTGTAATATAGGTTGATGGCCCGTAGGAGTGTAGACAAGACCTAAATTATGGGGTTTGGTGGGATGTAGATATACCAATACATGGAACAGCACTAGAGATACATTGTGCTGCATTTACACAATAGCATTTCTGTGCTGCCTTAACTTGATATGGATTCAGAGCTGAAATAAGGTTGTCTTCATTGCCAGTTATTTGGGTTCTTAAATAAGGTTAAATAATTGGTGTTGCTTTATTTCTTGGTTTGTATTTTAGATCTTACTATTTTGATTCTTTCCTCCTATGTGAAATTCTTTTGTGTCTTCAAGTGAATAAGGGCTGATTTCACTTGAAGACACAAATGAACAATTTTTTCCCTTCTGATTTTTAAGCTGGACACTAAAATGAGTTTACTTACATTCTTTCTCTACCTGGTGCTAAGGATCAGATTTGCCTTCTTTTAATGTGCAGATGCATTGTCCCTTCACTTAGAAAAATGTATCCACTTTACTCTAAACATACTCAGTATTTTTCTTTCTATTTTAAGAACTTTAAAAAAACCAGATTTAAGCAGCAATAGGATTCTAAAAGGCATCATTTTTGTACCATATGAAAAATCGGGAGGATGGGGGGGGATCTACTGCTGCAGGGATGCAAAATCCTATTTAATCGGTTAAACGTTAACCAAGTCAAGGGAGAGTCAGCAGAAGGAAAGTAGGGCAGGAGGGCTGAAGCACTTCAGCCCTTCTTCCCCGCTGTGGATAGGGGATGCTTCAGCCAGCCAGGTGAAGCAGCCTCTGCCTGCAGCGGTGATAAAGGCTGTGCCAAGCCCACCACAGACATGGGTGCTCCGGCTGGCCAGTCAGAATAGCCCCTGCCTGTGGCAGAGTCTGTGAGGCTAGAGCAGCTCTCTGACTGTAGCAGGTAGAGAGCTGTTCCAGCCTCTACCAGTTAACGAAAACTGCTAAGCATCACCCGTTAAGGGTGAGGCTTACCTGTGAACCATTCACATCCCTACTCTAGAGGAGTATTTTCCTTATTTTTTAAATAGTTTAAAATCAGTTTTTAAACATTATGTAATTATTTAGCTTGCTGAGTATAAAAACTCCAGTTTATGCCTCTTATTTTGACATGCAAGGCCTAATTTGAATATGCATCCCTTAATGCATCATTTCACATATAAATCTTATTTGAATTATATTGTTTCTGACTTCTCTATGCAGAAATGTGTAACTAATGCTAACGTAAAATGTTTCTGAACTATTTCAACAATGTCTTGTTCAGCAAGTGCTAAGGATCCACTGCTTGGGGTTTTTTTGGTTTTTTGTTTTTTTGCTAGGTTCTATATTACCTTAATCTAGGCACACTAGAGCTACAAACTCTATTTGAGAGACTAACAATAGCTCCGTCTGTATGGTTATGTAGTAGAGTCAATAATGTTTTCACTAGTTCATATTGTCTTTCTTCAGTTTCATGTACCAGTCACTAGAGGGCAACAAGCAACTTCTTTTAGTGGTGAATTGCCATGTTTAACAAAACATTTAAACTCCCTACATGGGTAACTGAATATGGGGCAGGCCCAGTATCTACTGTAGTCAGTGCAAAATTCCCATTTACTTCACTAACGGATATGCAGGCTACACTTGAAACTGAAAACTTTAAATAAATACTGAAAACAATATCTGAACAATATTTTTCTCACCCTGGAGCTAATATTTATTTTGCAGCAGCAACTGCTAATTTAGTTAATTTCATTGTATGTCTCACTGTATGTCTCACTGTATGTCGTGTAATGTCAACAATCCTTGTGGAAAAACATGTCTTAACCTCAGGACTTTGGCCATGTAGAGGAAACTATGAGTTTGCAAAAGCTTGTTAGGACAAAATCCATTTGCAGGATCAAGACCTTTACACAGGCTATAGAGAGCATGTTTAGAGTAACTGCTTAAATTGATTTTGAAACCTTATTTGTATCAGATTTTCAAACATGTACACAGACAATTAAGTGCTGTTTTGTACATATAAATACCATGATGACTTACATGTACTACATACATATGCAGGCATATGGACCACATATGTGTGCAAAAAAAACATGTAAGTGTTCACTCAGGATACTTCTAGTCATAACATAAGCATACATGTTTGTACCTGTAAAGTCTGTATGCACAACATTAAAAATCTGCCCCATATTAAATTTTAATGCCTCTCTGCTGGTGGTTATGTGGGGTAAGAATATTCACTATCGCTTTCCAGGCCAGTTTTCAAATATATATAATTTCATTTAAAATATTTTTTGTTGTAATATTAATTTATTTTGGTAAATAAACTTGTTAGGAAATATATTGGACAGTTTCTTTGACTTAATAATGTTTTAATCCGACCTTCCCAGACAGGTGAAGCAGCATAACATTGGATTAATAATATTGGATACTTTGGATTTAGCATGTAATATGATCTGAAAGCAGTTTTTTCACACACAGCATCAGAGTAAGCTACTATACAGAACAAATCAAATCCTCAAGTGTTTGAATGACTTTCTTGTGATTACATGAATTAAGGGTGCATTTGGAATCTAAGTCCTAATTTCCAATTTTAGTTCCTCCATGTACATTTATCACATCTTGTACTGGATTAGAAAACAGAGAGCAAAACCAAGGAAAAATTACTTCTATTTATCCATTTTATTTTGGTAGTCTAGCCTTAAATTTATCTTACTAAGTGGATGGAGCCAGATAAATGTCTTCTGGGGCCAGTCAAATTCTAATGTAATACTCTGATGGGAATACCTAATTGTATGTTGTTTTCAAACACATGCATATTTTATATCACTGATTTACTATTTAATTCATAATAGTGTCTATAAAATGAAAATCTCATTATCAAGCTGAGTTTGGCTGGCTCAATTGTTTTAGCTGGAGATGCCTTTTAAACCATCTATCGATTTTCTACTTCCCCATGCTGCACTCAGAATAAAGAAAGCTTTAATTAAGTTAATCATTCTTCATTGACTGATTATAGGGTGTACTCTATTAATTGTTATTGCATAGTTGCAGCATCAAAAACTGTCCTTACAGTATAATAAAAACTGCAACATTAAAACTGTCCTTATGCTTACATATAATAAAATAAACTAAACAAGGTTTTGGACAGATTTTAATATAAACGCACTCATATCTTGGATTTCAATAGCCAAATGAAAAATATGACAAATCTAATTGTTAAAGAGACATGAGTTACTACTGTGTTTTCTTCCCCATTGCACATATGACAAATGTACTGCATTTTTTAGTGAACTGAACATTAAGGACAGCCATCAGGCAATGAGAACTTTGTATTCAGAAGAACAAAGTGTGCTCTTCTGTTCTGTATACAGGATGGATACAAAAATTCAAAGTTGTCAAAAAACTGAACTCTAATTGGCTAGTTTCTGGATGTAAAACACAAATGAAAATAGGTATTAATGCTGTAACTGAATTACACATTCTTCGAAAAACATATATGCAAAATTATATACATATAGGTAGTGATGGAACCTTTTTAGAATTTAGTTTTCAAGGTGTTGTCAATTGTTTTAGGGATTACTGTGCCTCCTTGGGAGTACCTAAAAGAAAAAAAACTTATGGTGTCCATTTCTTTAGCAGAATTTGTCCATCTTAGTAAAAGGTGATGTACTGTTCTTTTGCTAGTTTTTAATTCCAACACATATTCATTTGGAAACTTTCCTCTTTTAATTTTATGCAGAAATTGAGAGGCGATGATATTTTCAGTATATGGGAAATAAAATCTCAAAATACCTAAAATATTCAAGTTAATTAAAATACTGCAGTCGAAGGTATAAACACATTATACATTCTATATATTATCTATTAAACTTGTTCCCTATAACTTATATTTTTGCTATAAATTGATAATGAACTCACAGACTAAGTTCTGAGAGCTATCTGTTTTTCTAAATATCATGATGGTAATATCTGGGCACTAAGGATGAAATTCTGACTCCACTGAAATCAGTGATAAAACTCCCATTGGTACTAATGGGAGAGAATTTCACTCTAAATACTTTGTGTAAATAGCAGAGGCCAGAGTATTTCAATTACATTCTATATAAGGTCCTGCTTGAATCATAAGATGATTGTCAAATAATTGCAGCCAAGTAGCAGCAGATGAGACATGGAAAATCACAAAAAAGTAATAAGGGGCCTTTATTAATTTTGGTAATTTGGAAAAGCCACAGTAGGTCTATTTATTTAAGAAAAATTTGCTAGAACAGTATAAACATTCAAGTATTATGTTTTGCTTGCTAATTTTTTGATAACCAGATATTTTGCTGCAGCTGTATTACAGTAATTAACGTGTAGGGCTGGCATTGGGAACCTTGCCATGCTTTTGTTTGATATTGGGACCCCAACAATCAGCTGCCAGGAGCTGATGGCTGGAGCCTCACCATGCATTGGGCTGTCAACAGAAACTCCACTATGTAGGGGCTGACTGAGGGACTCTGGCTGTTAGCTGCTGAGGCTGACAATGGGGCCTCAACATGTGCGAGGCTGATAATGGGACCCAGTATGTAATGTAAATACTCAAGTATAACTCCCCTATACATTAAATTAAGTACAGCTGTCCTCACTCTATGTACAGTATGATGGGGGCTAATTTGGCTACGACAAATCAGGAAAGAGATTTTGGAGTTATCATGGATAGTTTTCTGAAAACTTCCACACAGTGTGCAGCGGTGGTCAAAAAGGCAAATAGGATGTTAGGAATTATTAAGAAAGGGATAGAAAATAAGACACAGAATAGCTTACTGCCCCTGTATAAAACTATGGTACGCCTGCATCTTGAATATTGTATACAGATGTGGTCTCCTCACCTCAAAAAAGATATTTTAGCCTTAGAAAGGGTTCAGAAAAGGGCAACTAAAATGATTATGGATTTGGAATGGGTCCCATATGAAGAGAGGTTAAAGCGACTGGGACTTTTCAGTTTAGAAAAGAGGAGACTAAGGGGGGATATGATAGAGGTATAGAAAATCATGAGTGCTGTGTAGATGGTGAATAAAGAAAAGTTATTTATTAGTTTCCATAATAGAAGAACTAGAGGACACCAAATTAAGTTAATGGATAGCAGGTTTAAAACTAATAAAAGAAAATACTTCTTCACGCAGCACGTAGTCAACCTGTGGAACTCCTTGCCAGAGTAGGCTGTGAAGGCTAGGACTATAACAGAGTTTAAAGAGAAGCTAGATAATTTCATGGAGGTTAGGTCCATAAAAGGCTATAAGCCAGGGGATAGAAATGGTGTCCCTGGCCTCTGTTTGTCAGAGGCTGGAGAAGGATGGCAGGAGACAAATCGCTTGATCATTGTCTTCGGTCCACCCCCTCTGGGGCACCTGGTGCTGGCCACTGTCGGCAGACAGGCTACTGGGATAGATGGACCTTTGGTCTGACCCAGTACGGCCATTCTTATGTTCTTATGTTCACTCTACAAATGGGGGAACTGAGGCAGAATTGATGTTTTGCTTAAGGAGTCAGTTGGTTTTAAAGCTCAGGATTTTTCTATTCTAATTGCTGTCCAAATACCAGCACATCTCTCTCCCAAAGAACTCTGCTACAAGTTTTCATTTATTTTATTTTTCTATTTTCACAAATGTGTAATTTCAGTTGTAAAGTTTAGACTCTAATATGTAATCGCTTCATGCTATCTTTCACTTTGAATTTGAGATTAAAATTTCTTAACTTCTCTGGAAGTTCCTTGTCCACTATAAGGGTATGTCTACACTACCACCCTAGTTTGAAATAGGGTGGTTAATGTAGGCAACCGGAGTTGCAAACGAAGCCCGGGATTTGAATTTCCCGGGCTTCATTTGCATATTGCCTGGCACCGCCATTTTTAAATGTCCACTAGTTCGGACTCCGTGCCCGTGGCTACACGTGGCACAGACTAGGTAGTTCGGATTAAGTTTCCTATTCCGAACTACCATTACTCCTCGTGGAACGAGGTGTACTGGTAGTTCGGAATAGGAAGCCAAATCCCGGGCTTCATTTGCAACTTCGGTTGCCTACATTAACCACCCTAGTTCGAACTAGGGTGGTAGTGTAGACATACCCTAAGTGTCTAAGGTTAGCTGATGAAAGAAAATAATTTGAGACAGCTTATTCACACCTTCTCCCCTCGCACTCCCTTTACCCTGAAAATCAAGTTGTAGCTGGTGAGCATAAGTGTAGGGGAAAAAGGAGGTAGCCGTAACATTGATCTAGGAACATAGTAGTACCAAGTGCAGCACGATATGGGTGGCAGTGTCAGGAAAACATTGTAGAACAGAGAAGAGGTGTGTGGGGAAAAGTCTCGGTAAAATATAGGATATAGAATTTGTAGGGCCAAAAAAGGTTTAAGAGAAGGAAGGAAAAGGGGAGGAAGAGAGAATGGGACCTTGACATCTAAGAGCTTGTCCACAGAGGCATCCAGGAAAATTAATCCAAATTAACTAAAGGAATGAATTGAAAGAAGATTAGTTAAACAACATTAAATCTCTATGCAGATGCTATTACTCAGAATGAAAGTGGCTTTAATTTGGTTTAGTGTAATTTGTTCACACAGAGGTGTAATAACTTTTAACTAATCCAATTCAAAGTTACACACACCTTTAGTTCATTTGGATTAATTTTTCTGGATATTCCCTTGTACACAAACCCTTAGAGTGGCAGTTAAAAAAAGTGACATAGATATGAATGGGAGGCAACAGAGCCTGAAAAATGCTATTTTTTTTATCAATGATGCTATTGGAATTTTCATTTGTATTGTTTTTTTCAGTTTCCCAAATGTTCATTTCAGAAATATATTCAGAATCTTTAGATTCTTTCCCAGTTAAATGATTAAGCTCTTCCTAATCATCTTTAAATCTGTAATCATATGTGATTGCTCACTGCAACCCTGCAAATATACTAGTTGACCACAAAAAGTACTCTCAAAATTCTCAGCAATTCTTAGAGTAAGGGTAAGGAGATGAGACTTGTAAGTGTGGTTTCTGTATATCTGTAATTATAACATTGTGGTATAGTAATGGTGGTGGGGAATCAAAAGGTTTCCATTGTAGTGATATCAACATATTAATTTAAAGACACATGAAATTTTAGTGCAGGGCTTTTCATCCATATGATCCAGAGGTGCTTGATAGCTATTTACTTAGTGCAGTGGTCTCCAACCTTTTTAACCACAAGATCACTTTTTCAATTTAAGTGCAATGTAAGATCTACCTCAAACCCAAATACCCTTGCCCGGCTTCCTTCCCACCTCTTCTCTGAGGCCCCGCCCCTGCTTCAGCACTTCTCCGAGACCTCACCCTGCTCACTCCCTTCCCCTTCTTCCCGCATCCTCATTCACTTTAACCAGGCTGAGGTAGGGGGTTGGGGTGCAGGCTCTGGTCTCGGGCCAAGGGGTTTGGAATGTGGGAGGGGCTCTGGGCTTAGCCTAGGTTGGGAGATTGGGGTCCATGAGGGGTTTCAGGGTGTAAAGTCTGGGAAGGAGTTTGGCTGCAGGGGGACTCATGTCTGGGGCAGGAGGTTGGGTGTAGAAGGAGGCTCAGGGCTGGGACAGGGTTTCAGGAAGCAGCATCTGGCAGGGCACTGTTTAACTCAGATGGCTTCTGGGTGTTGGAGCAGTGGGGTTAAGGCAGGCTTTCTCCTGCCCCGGCCCTGCACCAATCCTGAAAGCAGCTGGCATGTACAGCAATGGCTTCTACTGGCCATGGTTCCTCATTATTGATCAATGGGAGTTTCAGGAGCGGTGTCTGCAGGCAAGGACAGCATGTGGAGACCCCCTCCTCTGTCTTTCTCAGGGTCGGCTGAAACATGCCAGCCACTTCCAGGAGCAAGCAATTGCCACAGGGAGAATGACTCCAGCCATGATAGGTTAGGCATTTTAGAACTCACTACTCAAAGAATTAAATTTAAGCGTAAGAGAGAAATTAAAATTATGAAATGCACAGACCAGTCAAAAAGCAAAAATACCACACTTTGCAAGCAGTAAGGGTATGTCTACACTACCCTCCTAGTTCGAACTAGGAGGGTAATGTAGGCATACCGCACTTGCAAATGAAGCCCGGGATTTGAATTTCCCGGGCTTCATTTGCATAAGCGGGGCGCTGCCATTTTTAAAACCCCGCTCGTGCGAACCCCGTGCAGCGCGGCTACATGGGGCACGAACTAGGTAGTTCGAACTAGGCTTCCTAGTTCAAACTACCATTACTCCTCATTCCACGAGGAGTTCGAACGAATGAATGCTGCATGGGGTTCGAACTAGCGGGGTTTTAGAAATGGCGGCATCCCGCTTATGCAAATGAAGCCCGGGAAATTCAAATCCCGGGCTTTATTTGCAAGTGCGGTATGCCTACATTACCCCGCTAGTTCGAACTAGCAGGGTAGTGTAGACATACCCCAACAGAAGTAACAACAACCCCAACGTGTGTTTTGGGTCGAGAAATGCAAGGGAAGGACATTGTGTTTGTGAGAATGACAGACACGCACACACACTCGGGCTGTGTCTACATTGGCATCCCTTTCTGGAAAAGGGATGCTAATGTAGACACAGCCTCAGTGTGAGAGTGTGACGTAGTGGGGGGTAACTTGCTGGTTGCTATGCTGGGCAGTGGGTTGTCAGTGACCTCCACTGGCTGCTGGCTGCAGCACGGCCCAGCAGGGCAGGGGATGAGTCATTATGCAAGGGGGCTTTGAACCTGTCTGACGAGTTATCTCCCAGGGAGCGGAACAATGGGAAGAAGGGGAGTGGAGCCCTGGCTAGGGGCAGGGCTGGAAGTGAGTGAGTGAGGTTTCTGGCTGGGATCATGGAGGCAGCAGCCTAGGCAATGGTCTGGGATTTAGGGGCCCAGGCTCCCCCATCTCAAGGGGGGCTGAGGCATCCTAGGCCTAACCTGTAACCAGATTACATCTGTGCTGTGCTGTATTCTGGAGAAGCAATAAACTCCCTCTATTCTACTGGCTGGTGGAGTCTGTCTGTGCCATTATGGGGGTGCAGGAGATGGGAAAACCCCAACGCGCCATCACAGAGAGTGACAGAGATTTGCATTGCCAACCTCCCTCCATGCCCTTCTCTGTGTGTGGAGACAGGGTATAGGATTGGCAGGGAGGAGGGACACCCTGACATCAGCACACCCCTCCCCCCTTCTCCCTCTCACACCCTGCACAGCAAGCAGAAGGCTCCCAGGGGGGCAGCTCCAAGGCAGAAGACAGGAGCAGCAGGACAGTGGGTTGAGAGGCAACTGAAGTGCCAGTGCTTGATAGCTTCCTGGCCAAAACGGTCAAGATCACCTGTCAGAGTCTCCAAGATCTACTGGTAGATCCCGATATACTGGTTGGTGACCACTGACTTAGTGTCATTGAAGTGCAGCTTCCCTTGATGTAAAACCTGGACCAAACTAAAACTAGTATACATCCTTCCATCTATGAAAGTTGCCGCATGCTTACAATATTGTAAACTTAAATCCCATTGTTCTCTTAATGGGAATTTCTTATTCAAAGAAATTAACCTTACTTGGCAGGAAACTCCCTCCAGAAGAGGTAGAATTTTAAAGCTGTTAAAAACTAACATTTTTGCCTAGGAAGCTGGATTTCCCACTAAACTTCACAAAGTTCATTGGATGTACCTTATGAGAGAGACATTCTTACCAGGTTTTGAACCTGTTGTTCCAGGGATCCTGTGTTTCACAGAACAAAAGACTTACCAAACTGGACACATGTTTTATTCAGTCCAGTATCCTATCTCTGACAGTGATCGGTATCAGCAATTTTAGATGAAGGTATGAGAAACCCTGAAGTAGGCAGTTATGGAAATAATTTGTTGACAGGGAAGGCTTCTTCTTTAATCTTTTGTAACAAGGTCACTATATCTTCTTCATCTGGGTTTGCTTAAGTGTCTTAGTTACCATTCGCTGGCTCTTCTGTTCAAGTCTTCACTTGTATCATATGCTAGTATGGGTTGGTTTATTGAGGTGTTTTGGGTCTCCAGCTGAATCCCAAATTCTCTTCTTCTGGGGACATATTCCAACTAACCATGCCTTTTTGGCTCTCTCCATAGTTTAAATAATCACTTGTGAGTCACCTCTTGGTTCCCAGACACAGTTCGTTTTCCAAGACTTAGTCATTCATTTACTTCTCACTTCAAAACACTCCACCTCAAGATGAGCTCTGGTGGTACCAGGCCCCTGCAGTGGTGGATTAGCCACTGGAATAATGGGGTCTGGGCTTTCCTGGTCCATTGGGGGAGCCCAGACAAAATCCACTGCTGGTTGGAAGAAGCCCAGATGCCTGATCCCACTCCTCAGCAGAAACTACAGAGCAGTGGTAGAAACTACCCCTAATAGCCTCCAACCCCATCCCTGGCAGAAGTCACAGGACAGAGGGGGAAGCCCCCAGTAGTTCCTTTCCCTCTCCCTGGCAGCAGCTGCACGATACCAAGGGAAACTCCCATTGGCCTCATCCCAGCAGAAATTGGAGCAACAGGGGAACCTGCCCCACCCACTCACTAGCAACAGCTCCTGTTGCTAGTGCTCCCTGACCTCCTCACTAGGAACAGCTCCTGATAGGCATGGTGAAAGAAGCTCCAGCACCCTAAACCTGGTCCCTTGCAGAAGAGCGGGGCAGTGTTGGGGTCAGCCTCAGCACCTGTCTCCCTGCTGAAGCCCTGGTTTTGGAGAAACTCACTCCCCAATGCACTCCAGGGCCATGGTATGGAGACAGAGTTTATTGGGTCTTGGGGCTGCAGTGGGGACAGGAGGAGAAGAAAAGAAGAAACAGTTTGCAGGAGGACAAAAGTGGGGAATCTGGGTGGAACAGGGATGGGCCTCAGGAAGGGAAAGAAAAGGGATGGAGCCATGAGCAAGGCAGAATGGGGACAAGACCATAGGTGGAAGGTTTGGAGAAGGGCTCCCACTTGTTCTGGCCTAGGGCCCAAGAAACATTAATCCACCTCTGTGCCTCTGTGTCTCTTCTGGTTTCTGGCCTGACGATCCTGAGCATTCACTTTAAATCTGATGCAGGAACTTTAAATCTGATGCAGGCTCCAATCAGTGTGGACACTCTATTTTGAGGTAATTCTGTGCTATTTCGATGCTGCCTTGTAGCTATTTAGTTATTTCAGGAGCTATTATTTCAAAATAAGTTATTTCAAAATAATTTCCTAGTGTAGATATGCCCTTAGTGACTCCCTTCCTCAGTTCCCAATTTGTAAAATCAGATAATGATGCTTCCCTACCTCAGAGTTGTGAGGATAAATTTATTAGTTTGTTTGGAGCTGAGACCCACCATGATGACCACCAGAGAAATTACGAAAAATAAACATTATGCTTTATGTGCATATGGAAAGCCTATTTTGTTAAGATTGTGTAATACATTTCTTTATAATTTATAATAATTTAATTTCCTTTTATTTTAGATTTAGTTGGAGAGAGGCTTGTGTAGGAAGAAATCTGAGAGGTTAGAACTTGCTAATGTGGGACCTAGATGTAGTTGCTAAAAAAGACAGCTATGTAGGAAGAGCCTATAATTTCCAGTGCTATCTTTGGACTTGGATTAATGCCCAGGATAGTGACAAATAGAATGTCATTGGGAAAGACTCAGGATCAGCTTCACTTGCAATAACAAATAGCTCTGGAAATGCATAGCTGCATAAAATTAAAACTTTAAAGTGTTTATAGTCAATAAAAATGATCAATTTTTAACCTATTCTGGGAACTTATTTTGACAGAGAAAATAAATTCATTAAAGAGGAAATATTTTAAGTAACACTGAAAATAGTAATTGAATTTAGAGGCTTTATCAGTTAACAATTGACATTTTATATAGGATGCTATTAACTGATGATATCAACGTGCTTGATGTAATCATTTACTAGAATTTAAAATTCCGTTATATCTACAGAGCCCATAAGTATGCTATCTGCATTTATAGATCAATTGAGAGAGAGGTCCTTGCCCCAAAGAACTTACGTTCTAAGATTCCCCATTCATCGGAGTGGTTGCATTAATTTCTTTGAAAGTCAGTAATCCAAGAAAGTAGGCAAGGTTGCAACGCAAAGCCTTTCCTGATCATTGGTTCTCCCACCCAAATTCAAAGCTTTTGTGGGCCTCAAAGAGCTGTGTTGCCATTGTAGCTTGCCTCCTACCTCCTTGCATTTGAAATAATCAGCCATGTTTCTGTGATCAGATCCAGAGATAAAATGTTTTTGTGTCAGGAAGCAAATTTTTCTTGTGCCAAATCACTAGGATCAGTAGGCATTTTCACCTTCCTCACAGCATTGTTGCAGTGCAGTTAGATTAAAAGGAGTAAGAATAGGGAGTAAAACGGTCCAGTATTATCTCTTAATATTAAATTTGTCAACTTATGGTCCATGTCCAATGCAGAAAAAGGCTCGAGGGACCGGCTCCCAGAGGTAAATGAAAGCTTATATTTCACTGGTGGACCTTTTGTCTGTAAGGAGAAGGGCAGGCCTGAACTAATTTTAAACTGATATCCCCCTTAATATCTTCTACCTCTCACATAGATCAGGGTAGGGGGTGAGAGATTTTGGAAGTGAGCTGACTGATAGTGGTAAGATGAAGAGGCTCTACCTTGAGTAATTCATTATGGGGAGAGTTCTATAATCCTGCAATTGACCTAGTTAAATGCCTGGTACGTGAGAGGGGTTGGGTGTATAGCACCCTCCCCCCATTTTTAAATTATAAAACGGTGACTTGCTGCTTAAATCCATCCTTTTGTCTGTATTTCATTCACCCATGTGTCATGATCAACTACAAACAGGATTTGGTTCTACTTCTCATTCAAAGGTGATGACTAAAAACATGTAGCTTTCTTTAAATAACTTGATGAACCTACCTCTCCTGTTTGCAGTACTGTATTTATTGTGTATGAAGAGGCATATCTGAAAAAAATATAGTACAGGGCATCCCCACTATAAGTCACTCCGGTATATAACTGTTCCACGCTAAAGCTGTTGACTCTTGTAGGAACTGATGCATTGTAAGTCCTCCCATTCTCCGCTCCTAAGTCACATACAAAAATGAATTTACGCAAATGCAAGTCAGCCACGGGAAAAAAATTCTCTGCTTTAAGTTGTTTTGCTATAAGTCCAAGTTTTTTGGAATGTATCTTCATTATAACAAGGGTGGCTTGTAACTATAAACATTTTAAATGTAAAAATACAGCATGAATGTTTATATTTTCATGTACTGTTTATTATATAGTCCTAATATTTTAGACAGCTTACATCTATGTATAGCCACCAAAGTCAGACTATCACCTGTATACACCTGGCTACTTTGTCAGCACTTCACATAATCACAAAGAACACCTGTGTCAATGTAAAATGCAGTGCACCATGGTTAGATATCCCCTTGTGCCACAAGCTGCGATCTGGCACAACAGCTTTTGGGAAATTTTCTCAATGTGGTGCGGGGTAGAACTGAGTCATACAGGTATCTCTGAGAGCTAGGGGTCAAGTTCCCAGCATTCAACTTTCAGCGTTCATAGCACCAACTCACATCCGATAATTTTTGTCTCTTATTTAAGACTAGAAGATTTACCTAGAGTTTCTCAGGTCTTTAACTCAAATACATTTTTTTGTTTTTCTTCATTTAAATCATTATTCTAGAGTAGGATTGCGGATTCAGAATTCAATATGCAGGCTGTCCCTGGGAGAGAGGACAACCCCAGCCCTCTCTCACCAGAGCAGCTTTGGACGAGGTGAGAAGTGCCATGGTCACAAACAGACAAACTCTCTGAAATATATAGTAGATAGCTGTCCCTTTCCCTACTGCCAACCCTTGCTGGCCCAGTGGGATTAAGGTATCCTGGTCTCCATTTCTAGCCCCTCACTGTCTCCCATAGTCTATCCCAACTGTCAGATCCCTCCTTTTCATTTTATGAGAATCAATTGACTTCCAGCAAATGCCATTGTCCTGGCACAACGAAACACAGATCTTGGTTAAGTTCTGATATGAGGAAGCTGAATATCAAATTTGGTGGTCATAGCCCTTACCATTTAGGGGAAGTTGTTGGATAGACAGACAGGCAGGCAGGCAGGCAGGCACATTTGTAAAATATATAGTAAGAGTGATTTGTACTTTTCTTTACACATAAGAGAATATATCAAATACTGAAAGTGATATTTATAATAAAAATTGAAATGTTTTTAAGAGCTACCATTTTCCTAAAGGCTATGTACCTTCAGTGCCCTGAGCACTAACTCAGTATTAACTCAGAGAGAAAAGTGGTGCCATACTGAAGTCATTCTGTGAATAAAACTAGTGCATTTCCAATGGAAGATTTTGAAATAGCTGAGCATTTAAAGTAATGTTCTGAATATTAACTCTATGACTCTAGAATGAAATACCTTGTTCAAGCTGATTGTTGGCACAGATTCTTTAACAACAACAAAAATCTGCTTGCAGGCAAGAGCAGGCGCTATGTGATAATACAGTTGAGGAAAATACAGTTCTCTGTATTATTTACTGTTGCTAGGTTTATATCCTTATCAGTGATACTTCATTTTAGGACTGCAGAGAATGAATACTAGACCTATGACTAATTATTAATGATATTGAGAAAATAATACAGTTGTGTGACAGAATCATTTTAATAGCAGCAGCAGTTCATGTTACCTTGCAAAAACATTAAAGCTTTTGAAGCAGGGTGGGTGGAAGTGCAGATGGTGGGAGGTAGACAAGGGGATTGAGGGCTAATGATTGATGTGGGGAGAAATGCAATACTGGAAGTAAATTGTATCATTAAAAGTTAGGATTGCAGAGGGTAGGGATGTAAAATCCTGTTTAATCAGTTAACCGGTTAAACGATTAAGTGGGATCCCATATGGGGAACCACTCTAGCCTAGCTGGAGCAGCCCCCTCCCCATGTGGCTGCTGCCTCCTGTCCTGGGCCATAGCACAGGGGGTTTGGTGAGGCTGGAGCAGCCCTCTGCCTATGGTGGGCTGCTCCTGGGTGTGGGTTAACTGTTACTCAGTAAGCATAACTCAGTAATCAGTTACCAGTTCACATCCCTAGCAGGGGGGTTGAGGTTTTTCAGGTTCTTCAGGTTCCAGCCTGTAGTCTACATTTTATATTAGTTGCATCATTATTTCTACAGCAGCCAGTCATGTTGTTACTAAAAGAGGACTATAACTAGAGATCCTGTTATTAAAGCAGTGTCTGCTATTTGTATTTCTGAGTATTTTACATGGTCTGGATATGCCAAAAGGAGAGAAGACATTCTATATGGGTTTAATCAGGTGGCAGTTTTATTATTAGATGCCTGGGACTACCTAGCAGATAACGTACAGTGCAGGTAACCCTTCCTGGTTTTCTCCCATAATTAACTAAATGAAGGAGTGCTTTTACTAACTCCCCATCTCTTTTCCACCCACGTCCCTCCAGCTGACCTCCTGCTGGGAATTTTTAGTCCCTGAGGGGACAGAGGCTTCAGTCAACTCTCCCCATTTCCATCCAGATTCCTCTAACAATTCCATTGCCCAGACCTTACCAACCATGCTCATCGTAAGGTGGAATGTTGACTAAAATGATAGGGAGTTGCCTCCATGCCATACCAATCATAGAAGTCCCCAACTACCCCCAGATCTCTAAATTACTGAGACCCTCTCCATTAAGTCCTTTCCCCAAGCCATTTATCTGTTACTATATGCCTTCTTTTGTGGGGTACCTGGGCTGAACATGTGCTATACATTTAAATAATAAGTTGTGACATATGGCCTACCACTGCCATGTTCTGCATTAAGAGGGCCACCCAAACTTGCTGTGAGGAAGGTAAAAAAAAACCCACCTGCATCTAGGCAACATTTTGGAAAGGGAAACATTTCTTTCCAACCCCCCTCAACAAGTGGCTAGTGTATAGCGACTGCAGATATAGCCAGTAACTCCTTTCCAGCAGTTCTACATGTTCCTTTCTCCCCCTCCTCCAAAGATTGCTGTCTTCTTCTGGCGAGCCAGCCAAACAACCTTCCCCCCAGCTTAAGATGCAGTGTAATGAATATCCTTGGAATTTCAGTTTACTAGTTTTCACTGGATATTTTTTGCTAGCTTGTGCAAGTC
This sequence comes from Pelodiscus sinensis, assembly GCF_049634645.1. Lineage (NCBI taxonomy): Eukaryota > Metazoa > Chordata > Testudines > Trionychidae > Pelodiscus > Pelodiscus sinensis. The sequence goes on from NC_134717.1 coordinate 36,656,612, forward strand.
ACTTGTTGATTTCAGTACTAGTACATAGAACTGAAAAGCAGCTGAATAGTCTACAGTTAGCTGGATCTTTCAAATTTTAATTTACAGAGTGTAATAACAAGATAAGTATTTATTTAAGTATTTACATTTGATTTAAAGCCACAGAACATTTAATTGTTGTGTAATTTCTGCATGCCCTTGTGCCTTTTGCAGACAAGAAATGGATCTGCACTTCAAACTTGAATTGTTACTCATTTTAGCAAACTATTCTTTCCCCACTGAAAATATTAAAGTGCTCATGATCTTTCATTATGGTTATGATGAAACCTTAAATAGCTAGTCTTGTTGTTTTATGTCCTATCAATTTATTTTCTAAATATATTAATAATTCTATAATCCTATATTATTTCTGTTTTGAAAACAGGAACTGCATTATTGTGTACCGTAAATCTATGTCCTTTGTTGAATCATTCAGCAGCAGCAAATCAAGGGAAATGTGTTTCTTCATGTGTACGCAGTTGCCATGTCTTTCCTTTCCATTGTCTATCCATTGTGAGCCAGAACTCTGTTGAAACATGGAAGAATTTTGATCTGTGAGAGTAAAATTAGTGTACATTGCATTACCTTGTTAGCTCACAAGAGTGCAGTGTAAGGGCAGAGTGGAACAATATCATGGCCAAGAAACAGAATAAAACTGCTAATTCTAATTTTAGGCCTACCAGCCTTGACAGTGGGTATTTTTAATCAAAAGCAGGCTGAAAACCACCCCCATAAGGCTCCTGAACACAACACTGAACTTCTAAAGAATCAGTTAGGACACTTTAAAGGCTTGTATATAATTTTATTAAAATGAGATTGCAATTCTATATGCCTTTGCAAGTTATGAGATGTTTCCAGTGGTTCTGACTTGTAAAGGAATTTTGGACACATCTTTTTAATAGGAATGATGTTAAGGATTTTCAGTGTCTCAGCCAATATGTTTTATTGCTATTTAATAATTGAAATGAATGTTTATCCTACATATTTAATATTGGGCAAACATGAAGCAAATCCTTAGCACAGTTTCATTAAAAACACTTTTGTTGGTGATTATGTTTTGAATGGATGTTTTTGAGAATAATGTTTATTTTAAAATGCTAAAATCCTTTGTTCATTCAACACTCTGATGTCTATTGATATTTTGATGAAGAACTATAATGCACATCATATATTTATAGAGACCAATTCTCTGAGCATTGAATGGGAACTGCAGGGTATTTGAATATGCACCAAATGAAACATGTAGGCCACAACTTTATAATAAACATTACAAACTAGGCAATGAAAATCATTCAGCCATCAACTAGCATAGCATGGTTCCAAATATTCGCCAATCTAGGCTCCATCAATATAGGGTTTATCTCATCCTTTGCATCGCTCCCATCTATTTGAGATTGACAACGTGTCAGAATCTTCCAATCCTCCTCATCTCATAAAAGGCACCTCCTAAACAAGGGATGAGAGCTACTCACTTCTCACATTGTTAGGATCAATAAACATTCTCTGCTATCAAACTTCTCCCTTGGTTTCTTCACACCAAAGCTATGATAGAACATAATAACAAGCTCAATTCTAGTGGCTAACAATTTTAAAATATTCGATGTTAATGGCTATGTACCCAAGTAACTTGAATGCATAATTATCAGATCCATATGCAGGAATTTCTGTGTGTGTGTGTGTGTGTGTGTGTGTGTGTGTGTGTGTGTGTGTGTGTGTGTGTGTTGCTTTTTTTGTAAATGTGGACCCAAGGGTGTGAATGCAGCCTCTGTGGTCCCCCAAGTAAAGCAAAGAAATCAGTCCCAGCCTTCTCCCGGCTGGCCAGAGCATGGAGGAGGGATGCTCCTGCCTTCCCTGAGCTGGCCAGAGCATGCTTACTTGGAGGACCATGGGAGTGCTTTCATACCCTTTGCACTCCTCCCTGCGTAAGGGCTTGATTATGAACGGAAAAGGGCTATGATATTATGGTAATGATCTCGATCCTGCAGTCTATACAGGCTGATTTCCCATGGGTTGTAGCAGGAGTGCTGCTTGAATAATAACTGTAAAATAGGACCTAATAGCAATTCAGCTTTACTGAGAAAACATAATGCCAATATTACCATGTGAGATTAAGATATAAAAGAAAGTCCAGCTGAATCCCTTTATAAAGCCCTAAGACAATGATTACAAATATTTTTGATGCTTTGATATGTCCTACCCATTTGAAATATCTTTATTTTAAAACTGCTTCATTGCTCTTCTAGATCAGTGCATATTTGCGGAGACCTAGTTATGTCAAAACAGAAACACTAATAAAAAATTTATAGTACAAGGACAGCAACCTATAAAAATCCCTTTAAAATAATAGATTAATGTCACAATTTGAAGTTGTGAGTTAAATCTGCCATAAGTCTAATATAATACTTTACTAATAGATTTACTAATATAAAATCTAGATTTCCTAAGCTTCATAGTACTTACACTTTCTTTCAGGTTTGCAGCTGTAGCTGGTTGAATAATAGAAAAAAACATATTCATAACTTACTGTTGTAGGCAATTTTTGAAATTCTCCAAATTTTATACAGCCATCTAGAGAGCTGTCAAATAATGAATTTGAAAAAAATCAGGGCTATTGATTAATTGCAAATAATGCAATCAATTAACCATGATTACAAAAACAAACGTGATTAATGCCATTGTAATCATATTGTGGAACAATAATAGAAGACCATTTGAAATTTATTAAACATTTTTGGATGGTTTTCTACATTTTCAAATGTATTGATTTAAATTACAACACAGGTTACAAAGTATAAAATGTTCACTTTATATTATTCTTACAAATATTTGCACTCTAAATATGACTAAATATTTTTCAGTTCACAAGCATAGTAGTGCAATTTCTTTATTATTAAAGTGCAATTTAAAAAGGAAGGGGGTTTTGTTACATATTTACACTCTAATAGGCTATGTCTACATTGGCGCGATCTTGCGCAAAAGCGGCTGCTCTTGTGCAAAAACTTGCTGGCTGTCTACACTGGCTGCGAGTTCTTGCGCAAGTTCACTGACGTTCTAATGTATGAAATCAGTGCTTCTTGCACAAGAACTCTGATGCTCCTGCTCAAGAATAAGCCCTCTTGAGCAACCATTCATGCGCAAGACGCCAATGTAGACAGGCAACATAAATTTCTTGCTCAAGAAAGCCCTATGGTTAAAATGGCCATCAGAGCTTTCTTGCGCAAGACAGCGTCTACACTGGCATGGATGCTCTTGCGCAAAAGCACATCTCTTGCGCAAACACACATGCCAGTGTAGACGCTCTCTTCTGGAAGAGTTTTTGCACAAGGACTCTTCCGCGAAAGAGTTCTTGCACAAGATCATGCCAGTGTAGACGTAGCCTCAAACAAAACAATATAAAACTTTATAGCCTACAAGTCCTTTCATTGACTGACACAGAGACATGCTAATGCTTGTTCTCACTTTGAGGTTACATCAACAAGAAGGGGACCAAGTGATCTCCTGCAAATGTAAACAAACTTGTCTGAGTTACTGGCTGAACAAAAAGTAGGACTGAAGAGAATGGTAAGCTCTAAAGTTTGTTATTGTTTTATTTTTGAATTCAGTAATTTTTGTACATAAATTTTCATTTGTAAGTTTAATTTTTATGATAAAGAGATTATACCGCAGTACCTCTAATGGGGGAATTGAAAAATACTAGTTCCTTTGATTTTTACAGTACAAATATTTGTAATAAAAATAAATATAAAGTGAACACAGTATACTCTGTATTGTGAGTTGTAATTGAAATCAATATATTTGAAAATGTAGAAAACATCAAATATTTAAATAAATGATATTCTATTTTTGTTTAATTTCATGATTAACCACACTGTCAATCACAATTTTAATTGTTTGACAGATCTAGAAAAAAGCTAAAATCTCTTTTGTATAAATTACTTGCAACAAATAATTTTAGCAATTATACTTAATGTACTACATAATAAAACAGAAAAAAGGAATTATCGATGAGGAATAAATATGTGGCTAATATACATCTATTGACTTAGATTGTTCTTTATCATGTATAAATATAAAATGAATCGGAAGTGAAATCCAGCCTTCAGTTCAGTTCTGTTCAGTGGAGTGCACGGCAGCTCCTTTTTCTCTTGCCAATATGGATACATTTACACTTTGAGCTGAAGGTGCATTTAGAAGCATTTGTAAATGATTATATGAGGCTTTCAATAGGTTGAATAGAGGACTACATCAGCTGCAATGGCAAGGTGTCATTACATCGAAATTACCTTGCTTCTGAGGGTGGCCAAACTGTGTCTCCCAGAGCCCCCTACGCACTCACATTTTCCATCTATTAGACTGAGAGGAAGCTTGGGATATCTGCCTTACAGGAGTTTGGTGGGGAAGTGGCTTCTGTCCAGCAGAAAGGAGGGCCTCACGGCTTCGATAGGAGCAGGGCTAGATCCCCAACAGGCATGCATCACCTCTCAGACATCTGAAGGAAAGGATCAGTACATTTGGCCACCCTGCTATACCTCATCAACATAGTATCTAAGAATTTTAAATAAACATAAAAGCTTGCCAAGTTTGATATTTTATACACCAAACTGAGAGCAGTGAAAGGGATACCATGAAGATGAAGAATTTTAATTGAAACTTGAATGTTCGCATTTATTATATTTATTAAAATGTATGTAGTCAGTTTACTGGGCTTTTCTGCCTATTGGTAAGAATGTATAATGTGTCAGTTTTCTGCAACAGTAGATAGATATTTTCTGCACTTCTAATCTACTGCCACTGGTGCTGCTACTGGCAATGGGTAATGTTTTAAGTATTTGCATGAGTGAGCACATTTGAACTGCCCTACCATTCATTCTTAGGAAACATTGTATCTATTTTGACCATACATTTACTTGCAATTCTCTCTTTTATAAAATATCAAAAGGCATCTGTGGTCTGCCAAGTTTTGATTTATTTTTTGAAGTCAGCCTTCTTAAAGCAAAGCAAAAGGCATCATGAAACCCATGCAAAAATTGTATTTGGCCCTTGTCAAAATTCAGGAAAAAATGCTCTTCAGTGGAGTACATATTATATCAAATTTCAAATTAATGTTAATTTAGCATAAAGTTTTATGTACTTGAAAATGAGGTGGTGACAATGGCAATGAAACCTCATCTACTGAGATACAAAGGAGAGTGGGATATTACCGCATGATATATTTGAGAGGATTCTGTTACATAAGGTTATTGAATCCTTTGCAAGCAGGTGCCTAAAAGTCTCTCTATAATAATAATAATAATAAATAAAGCCACAGGATCGCAGAAGTTACAGAATAAGATTGCAACTGTTATCAATATCAGTTATTTGTTATTTTGTGTGTTTAATGCTTAAACAAAGCATTTTGTGTATTTAATGCTTAAACAAAGAGCTAGATAGATAGCCTCATGTGACAAGTTGCTCCAGGACTTTTCTACTCCCTGCTGCCACCCAGACATACCCACCCAAAGAAAAACATCACAATGGAAAAGTGAGGTAGTGTGTTTAGACCTCTGAATATTGTCTAGAGAAACCACTGAGGTGCCGATACTGGTGGAATTGACAACTCTTGATGCTATAGTTGTTAGAAAGAATAGGAGAAGTCAATAGCTAATCAAGACCCACACAAAATGAGATAAAAGGCTTGTTGGCTTCTTATAAGGAATATTGTGGGTGAAGCTGAGAGAAGAAAGTACCTCCCCAGACCTACCTCAAACACCCAGACTCATTTTACGGCTAACAAACTGATAGCATCTTCAGTTAAAGCTTGTGACAATCTGTTCATTAGTTGTGGCATTTAAAAGTCTAGGTGACTATTACAGGACTAACAAGGGGCTTACAGCAGAAGATGCCTTGCTCCCGTGAGCTATCCCAGTGTTGAAAGTCAGAAGCCCTCGTTTAATCCACAGGACAGGACAGGACCTGGCAGAGCAGAGCATCTCAGTTGCAGTCCTTCAGAAATGATTGTAATGGAAAGAGCAAATCAGTCCTTCCTCATTCAACATTTGCCTTTCTCCTGAAATTGCCAATAACAAGAATAGAATTCAAATTAGCCAAACCTAGGTATTTTTGAGAGGATCAAGAAGATGAGGATAAAAGAGAGAATAGTAGGGAATGGCAGCAAACAGACTATCTCTGAATGAGGTGGTTAGGCTTCAGAGTGGATGAAGGCCTCAAAACCTAGCAGAAGGCTATGGAGGACACAAGCCTTTTAGCAATTAAGGTACAGATTTATTTTTGATTTGCTATGAATTATTTCACTATTTACTGAGACTTTTTGCTAGATAACTACTTTTTGTATCTCTCCCCAGATGCTGAAATCCTGGGAGTTGACATTCTTCCAGCTCCAGTTAAGGTGGACCTCTCCCCAAGAAAACTGGCACATAGATGGCCAGAAGCAGGATAATTTAAAGGTTAACAGGGAGCGATGTAGGTATGATGCAGCTCATTATTGTAAGTTAATTTTATTTTCACTAATAACTCTGATCTCTGTAGTGACTCTTCAGTGTGGAAACTTGTATCTAATGACTATTTTTTTCAGATCAGAGGAGAGGAGGAATTCTTGGGAGACTAGTAGATGTGTGTGAGAGAGGAGTATACTTTTGAGTGGTAATTTAGAATGTAATTTTTGACTTGTATTAAGACTCAGGATGGCTATTTCACTGTTCTTCTCAGTCAGCTCTGTGTGCAAATTAGAGCTTTCCTATTGTTGTAGTGGTTTTTTTTTTATGTATGAGCATATCAGGGAAGGTGTTGGTCCTTAAAAGGATAGGCTGAGCAGTAAGAAGGTGCAAGCAGGAGAAGGATACTATAGATAGTGACATGCAGAAAATACCTGTTACTCATATGAATGCAAATATGTTTGAAAAAATATGGGTTTGTAAAAGTGCTAGGTTGGTTTCTAAGTATATAATTTCTGAATTGAGTAGTAGTCACCTCTTTAGGATAAAAGTTTATGAAATGAAACAATATTATATTATCCAAGATATATTTAAATTAGTATAATATGCTTCACAGGATAGTTTGTGGATATGAAAAAATATTCTTCCTTGTATGGTGGGAATTTCAAACCACTGGATGCAGATGCAGTTTTTAACAATAAAAAAGTAGACTGAAATGATTCAAATGCACTTGGCAAGCAAAAAAATGTAAATGATCTGAAACGTCAAACGTTCTTCCTGTTATTTATAGCATTGGTAATAAAGAACAAATTAAATTTTAATAGAGAGAGTGTTTTGGGGACCATTTTATCATGATGGTAAATTTGCTGAAGCAAGACGTTGGCTACATCTATACTGCAAGCCTCTTGCAGAAGAGCAAATGCAAATAAAGCGCATATGCAGTGCTCTCCTTTGCATTTCCTCTTGCTTTCCCTTTTGCGCGAGAGGTTTTTGCACAAAAAAGCGCCGTGTAGACACTGGTATCCCCTCCGCCCCCCTTGAGAAAATGGATTTAGGATTGCTTTTTAAAAAGTGTCTATGATTACAAATGCAGGAAGATTTTAGTTGTAAAAATATTACATTCCTATATTTCAAATTGCAAAATAAAAGGTTTTCTCTCTTTGACTGTATAGATTCTGCAGGATTGGGGAAATGTTTACTTTATCACAGTTATTAAAGGTTTCTTTACAATTTCACTAACCTGATCTTTACCCTTTCTTGGTGAGAGAGGCAAAGGTAACAATACGAATTCTGTGAAGATGCAGAATTCCTTTTAAATCTTTGACTCATTCTAAAGCATTCTAGAACACACAAAGATTGTAGATCAGAAATTTGACATTTTGTTAAGATTAAAATAAATTCTTCTTCGAGTGGTCCCCGTGGGTGCTCCACTCTAGGTGTCGGGTTCGTCCCGGTGCCACTGGTCGGAGGATTTTACAGCTGTAGTCAGCCAGACCATGCATGCTTGGTTAGAGTCTTGCGCCGTTCGCGCTTTTCTGTCATACAGTCCGGCTCCCACCAGTTCCTCTCAACGATCCTCGGTTGCTGCAGAGCTCCCTTCTCCTCAGTGTGAGGATTGGTCATCTGGAAAAAAAGTTACAGTTTAAAATTTTATAGTTAGTTAGTCGTTCCTGTTATGCTGTTCTGGTTAATTAAAAAACTTTTTTTTTACTTAGTTGTTAGCTTAGTTAGTGTTAGTTAGCCTCTTAGTCATATTAATTCAGGGTCCTTTTTACATACCATAGCAGGCATGGGAGTGTGTATTCCTCTAGGAGATCATCTCCAGCATATTCAGATCACTTCTACAAGCAACGTCATAGCTCCTATGGGCATCACAGATCTCACTCATATGCTCATTCCTCATGCTCTTGTCATTCTTCATCACACCGTCATTATTCGCCACTGGTGCACATCCAACAGTCGAAAGGCGTCTACATATAAACCTCTTGGAGCTGAGGGCTATCTTCCATGCATGCAGACACTTTCACTCATACATAAAGGGCACTATCGTCAGAGTGCTGACGGACAATGTAGCTGTAGTGTATTACATAAACAGACAAGGAGGAGAAAGGTCACACTCCCTATATGCGGAAGTGGTGCGTTTTTGGAATTGGTGCATACAAAATGACATCACCGTCACAGCGTCTTATTTACCTGTCACCAGCAATGTCATCGCAGATGCGCTCAGCAGGAGATTTCCCATGGATTGCGAATAGGAAATAAGGACGGATATTCTCCAACAAATCTTTTGCATGTGGGGAATACCTGTGCTAGATCTGTTTGCCACTTCCAGCAACACGAAGTGTTGCCTCTTTTGCTCCAGAGTGGGCATTGGCAAGGGCTCACTCGGGGATGCTCTTCTAATCAATTGAAGGAAAGCACTCCTTTACGCTTTCCCCTCAACGGTCCTCATTCCCAGAACACTGGAAAAAATCAAAGCAGAATCGGCAACTGTAATCCTTTTAGCTCCAGCTTGGCTGAGAGAGCCATGGTACCTGTTCCTACACAGCATGTCTGTAGCGCTACCTTGGCCGCTCCCTCCCATCCCAGATCTTCTCTCACAAGAACACGGTTCTCTCCTTCACCCCCAACCAGACTCCCTACACGGCATGGCTCCTAACTGGCTGAGGCCTGGAGAGGACATCTGTTCAGATCAAGTCAAAATGATATTAATACACAGTAGAAAATCATCCACTCAGAGTACTTACTTTGCAAAATGGCGTAGATATTTGCAATGGTGCTCTCGCAGCAACATTGAGCCTCAGGGCACTCCTCTACACCATATCCTTGAGTACGTCGTCCACCTGCAGAGCTCTGGACTTTCTCTTTCATCTCTGAAAGTACATTTGGCAGCTATCAGTTCTTTTCATTCTCCTATTGAGGGGGTATCAATGTTTGCGGATCAAACTACCAAAAGGTTTCTAAAAGGCCTAATGAACTTACACCCTCCTTGTAGGCCACCACCTCCCACCTGGAATCTGGATCTGGTACTCGATACCATCATGTATCCTCCTTTCAAACTGCTAGCTACCATATCATTACAAATGCTCACTATGAAAGTAGTCTTTTTACTTGCGATCACATCAGCACGCAGAGTCAGCGAGCTAGCAGCACTGATGGCAACTCCACTCTTTACCTTTTTCTCAAAGGATTCGGTCACGTTACGCTTTCACCCAGCCTTTACTCTCAAGGTGTCTTCATCCTTCGATATTAACGAACCTATTGTCCTTCCATCTTTTTATCCCAAGCTTCATTCATCACAGAGAGTCACATTACTACATATACTCTATGTACGCCGGGTACTTTCCTTTTATATAGACAGAACTCGACAGTGGTGCCACACAGACAGGCTTCTAGTGTCAATTGCAAGCGCTCCAAAGGCAATGCACTCTCTAGACAACGTATAGATAGAATTATAGGCATATGCATCACTACTTGCCATTTGTTAAGGGATAAACCTCTTTTCTCATGACCAAAGGCATATTCTGTTAGAGCGGTAGCAACCTCCATGGCCTTCGCCCGAAGCGTCCCACTAAGTGATATTTGCTAAGCAGCCACCTGGGCTTCCAGCATGCTATAGTATGACGCCTAGCAGCAGACTCGGCAGTTGCATTGGCAGTCTTATCGGTTGCAGAAACTCATTGATCCGGAGCACACACTGGATACTGCTGTACAGTCACTTAGGGTATGTCTAGACTACATCCCTCTGTCACCAGAGGGATGTAAATTGGTCCAGCTGACTATAGCTGTAAAATCCTCTGACCAGTGGTGCCGGGATGAGCCCAACACCTAGAGTGGAGCACCCACCGGGACACATCTCGAAGAACCATCATTACTGCACTAAGGTGAGTAACTTCTTCATATAGTTAAATGATTTTCATCATTTTCTGATAGCCTTAACTATTTAACATTTATTTATAACACAATTTCTATTTTATGATGGACTAGAATGTCCATCATAGCTAGTTGTTACCTTTAGTAGGACCAAGATAGCATTCTATCCAAATGGGCACTTTCAACCTGATTTGCATTAATCTTCTAATCCAAACTTTTCATATGCTGTCATATATCCTCTTTTCCACGTCCCCAGTTCAGATCTATCTGAATCTAGCTCAGTCCCTGAAAAGGCAAATGTGGCTGAAGTGTATAGAATCCTGAAAATACTACATCATGTGGAGTGTATGAAATGTTTTCCAAGGGAGCCTGATGAGGAGAGAGTCTTTTCACTGAACGAACAGCATTGCAAGCATATGCAGATAAAGAGTACTGAAGAGGCTGGATAGATCAATGAGTCCTCTAATACCTTTCTTTCTTTTAGGAATCTTGGGATAACATTTTTTTCTACATCTGGAATCTGTTTGTTCTGTTGATGCCTCTTTTGAGAAACCTTACAAAATAATAAAAAATTCATAAAAACAGCATGACCCAAAAAAGTTAAGTTCTTAAAACCATGTTTAGGCTCCTAAAAAGTGGCTTGATTTTATCAAAGATGCTAAGCATCCACGATTCCTGGTCAAGACAAGATGACTACAGTTGCTTAGCATCTTTCCAAAAAATCAAGACACTTGTTTAGGAGCTTGAATATGGCATTAGGAGTTTAATTTTAGGCCCCCATGTTAGAAAATTATGGCCAAACAAATTGATTTCCTGTACATCAGAACTGTATGTAAAGTACACCATAAATATTAATAATACAAATTTCATCTTGTAGAACTAATTAATGACAAGAAAACAGATTTCAGAAAATTCCAACAATATTCAGGGGGATATTTTTTGGGGGAAGACAGAGGTTCCAGGAAGGATCAGGCTCACTGTTAGAGATGCTGTTTTTTTTATTCTGATGTTGGCACAGGAGGAATGGAGAATGTAGGTATTTAAAATTTGAGTTTTTCATTTTGATTTGTTAGGAGGTTATGGTATAGCTGGGTTATTTCATGTGGGATACTGAGAAAAGAGAATTAGGGTTTATAGGCAGAGATAAAGAATATAAAAGTTTAAATGGTGAATAAGTTGGACAGAAGTAGTTATGAATTCTCTGACAAAATTTCCTTTTGTTTTCTTTCTTTCCATATACTTAATTCCATAGGGCACCTGCCAGTTTCCACCATTTGTTTATAGGAATATTATTTTTGAAAGGGGGAGCTTTAATACCTCCAAAACTGACACTGGTACGAGATGGTACTTGTGACGTGAGCAGACCCTTACCAGCAGTTTGAGCAGTAAAAAACCACTAATCTCTTCTAGTACTTTCCATGGAAATTCTGTTTGCAGATTTTTAAGGCCACAAGGAACCATGGTGATCATCTAGCCTGACTACTTGTCATACTCAAGTCATATACTATCACCCAGTAATTTCTGTATCAAGTCCATAAACTTTGTTTGAGATCTGTCATCTTTATTAGAAAGCAATCCAGTCTTGATTTAAAAACTTCAGGTGATGGACAACTTATTATATCACAAAGCTAGTTGTTTCAAATATATCCATTGTTAAAAATATGTGCTTTAATTTCTAATCTGAATTTGTCTAGCTTCTGATTTCTGCCATTGGATCTCATTCTGGGTATGTCTACACTAGCCACCCTAGTTCGAACTAGGGTGGTTAAAGTAGGCAACCGGAGTTGCAAATGAAGCCCGGGATTTTAATTTCCCGGGCTTCATTTGTATATTGTCGGGCGCCGCCATTTTTAAATGTCCGCTAGTTTGGACTCCGTGCCCGCGGCTACACGCGGCACGAACTAGGTAGTTCGGACTAGGCTTCCTCTTCCAAACTACAGTTACTCCTCTGGAGCTGGAGCTGGAGCTGGAGCTGGAGCTGGAGCTGGAGCTGGGCTGCGTGGTTTTAAAATTTAAAGTCCTGGGCCGTGACGTCATGGCACGCCGGGCGTCTCCCCTCTCAGCTGTTGCACGGGCGTTTGAACATGCCGCGCATACGCTTCCTTGGATGTCTTGAGAACCAGCATCTTCCCTCTCAGCTAATGCATGGCAGCATGCGCTCCCTCTGATAGACTCGTGCACCCTCTGGGGTGCGCGCACCCCACTTTGGAGACCACTGATCTAGGGCTCTACAACAATCACATACCCTTATCCCCCCATCTAGATACTTAAGAAATGCATAGGGGAAACTGAGGCACCCACACAGTATTCAGAGAAAACATTAAGGGGGGTTCAGGGCTGTACCCAAACCCCGCACCACCACTGCCGCCAGCTCTACCTCCTGCCAGCCTCTTGATCTTCCCCGGCAAGCCCTCCTGTACCCCCTGCCAGCTTTGTTTCCAGCGACCAGTTCTCCCTTCCTCCTCCTGAGCTCCCCTGGCCAGCCCCGCTCCACCCTTCTCCCTCCTCCCACCGACCAGCTTGGCTTCCCATCGGCCATCCCCCTTCCCACGATCTGCCCCAGACTCCGACCCACACCCCCACCAGCTCTGCTTCCTGGCCCCTCTCTCCTCCCCTCCCCTCCCCTCCCCTCCCATCCTGACCGATCCCCCCGCCCCCCATGAAGTGTGACCAGTATTTATTTAAGCCTACCTAGTAACCCTACTGATCGGTTCTGGACCCCTGGAGCATGGCCTCCTCTTCTGGTGCAGCTGCCCTTCCCAGGTGTTCTGGCGGCCTCCTGCGGTAAGAAGGGGGCCCCTGCGGGCGGGCCGGCCAATCAATCTCTGCCTTCCCCCCTTCTCGTCCGCCTCCATAATTTTTAAATACCAGCTCCTTCTTCTGGCACCGGCATGCCCTCGGCTGGGCAGGCCTCCCCTGGATCCATCAGCCTGCCAGTTTCTGGCCCAACTGGCATGTGCATGTGCTGGACAGGGGGTGTCTCTGCTGGCCGCCCCTGCGTATGTGCCCCAAAATGGTAGCCACGAGCGCAGTACTGCTGGCAGGGATAGTGCAGGGGGTGAGGCCCCTGTCACAGGGATGCTCTGGGGCCGGGGAGGGAGGGAAGGACGTGCGGGGTGGCCAGCAGGTGGGGGCCGGGGTCCGCTCCAGGTAGGGCCGGGGGAAAGACCCAGCTTCAAATATTACTGGAGCAGGGCCCCCGGCTTTGAATATTGCTGGAGCATGGGCACCACGAGCCCATATAATTCGCCACCTATGGATGCATAGTATGCAGGGGAGGGTGGGAGGAGCTGTGTTCATGAGCAGCACATAGAGAGAGTTGAGCAGGTGCCCCACAGGGAGCTGCGGATCCTGGTTCTGCTTTGCCATGTGGCCAGCCTGTAAAAACTGCAACAGGAAGTGCAGCATGAGGTAAAGGAGTTGGAGACTCTTTTGCTACAGGTCCGGCTCCATGGCAGAAGTGCTGTGGTGTCCACAAGGGCAACCAGAGCAGGCAGTGAGAAAAGTTTGCTGTCCCCGGAGGAGGTAGACAATGGAGAGGAGACTGAGACATAGCTATAGAGGGGCGCCCCTTTAAACACTAGCCTCAGCAAAAAGGCAGACTATCAGAATTTATATCAGAAAAAGAAGGGAGAGGGAAAAAATGCACCTGTCAATAGTAGTGCCAGTGCTAATGAGGTTAACTGTGTGGGAAGTGTCCTGTACATAGCTTTTGATGTCAATGATGTGTCAAGTGTAAGGCCATCCAGTTAATGGGCCGTCCAGTTAATGTCTTTATTCAGGCCAAGGGAAACAGTGTTAAATTTTGCGTATGAAGGTCAATTCTACACATTCTTTCTGTAGTTGGCTTGTGAATGATGCTATATATATTTTTGTTAGTGTTTAAGGAGCCAGAGGACTACTCAGGATTGGTACTTAAGTAACTTATTCTGGAGGGTATGGCTGCTCTCTTTGCCTGCAAAGTCACAGGACCGAGCATTTTATCTTAAGTACTGTGGCAGCTATATAGCACTACATTCTAATGCTTTCTTTAATGTTCCAGTATTTAATATGTGTTTTAAAATAAGACTCAAATGGCTAACTCCTACTGGCACTCAGGAAGTTGTTTTGTTGTACATTCTGTATTATTTCCTTCTTCTGCAATCATTACTTCTATGATGTACATGGCATTTGCCATTTTTCTGTGACTAATTCATATTTTCTCTTTAAATTTATCATGTGAAATAACAGCCATAATTAAGAGCTAGTCATGATAACTAAATATCAGTTCACTCTAATACTCTACATTTTGTAGCATTCAAGGATCTCAAAGTGCTTTGCACACATAATGAATTTATCCTCATATCAATTCTGTATGTAGTCATTATCTCCAGGCAGTCTATCATTTTTTTCCATTTCATACATGAGGAAACTGAGGAACAAAGTTTCAGTATTTTCATTAGGATCACAAGGAGTTCAGTGGCAGAGGCAAAAACAAAACCCATATGTTTTGACTTCAGTGCTGTCTTAACTAACTAAAGAGACAACCATCCTGGTAATGACTTGGGTGAATTTGTATTTATGCAAAATAATTAGTTGTCTCAGCTCTAGCTGTACACCTACAAAAGAAGATACAGTAAGTTATGCTGAAGCAGACATCAAAGACCATATTAATTAAACTATGTAAATGTAAAGCCAATTCCCTCCTCTGTCTCTCATAGTGCACCCTGGAGGACATTGTTAAATGCATAAATGGCAAAAAGTTGCATAACTTCATGGGAATTGGTGCCTTAGGGTATGTCTACATTGCATTCCTCTTTCAAGGAGTAAGGGTTATTTCAAAAGAAGGGTTTTTTCTTGAAATAACTGCGTCTAAACAGCATTTTTTATCTCGAAATAGGGTATTTTGAAAAAGTGGCCGGCTGCAATTATGCAAATGAAGCACAGGAAATTTAAATCCACACTTCATTTGCAATTTCGCTCGGCTGCATTTGCATTTCTCTCTCGAAAGAGGAATGCAATGTAGCCATACCCTTAGTGACCTTTGACCTTTTGGAAATCTCCCTCTGTCTACTCTGTGTATGCTTTGCTTACACTGTTAGCTTTATACGACACAAAGATTATCTGTATTTTATATCTCATTCAGCACTGTGCATATTGTTACAAATAGTATGCCTAAAAATAACTCTAATGGTTAAGTGCTAACATAGACGTTGCCACCTGTGACAAAACCATGTAAGTGTAGTGAATTATAATCTAGACAAATATTAGGATCTTGGTACAAGGTTTTTTTCATTTGAGTATTTAGTAATGTTTAAAAGTAGCAGTTCAGATGAACAGTGCGTCTAAGAGCATGTTTTATTGTGTCTGTGCCAAGTGTTTGGATTTTTAGAGAATCCTGTATCAAAATTCACAGGTCAATTCACTTGTTAGCTCAGATTTACTTCTTATTTGAAGGATATTCTGTAGTATTACATTTCTCTTAAATAATTTATAGATAATGAAAGTATTTGCCTACTTAGCTTCGACAACATTTTTATTTGCCATTATTTTCATATATTTCTGGATTCCTCTTGTTATTTGTGTCTGTTTTTTCTTATGGTCAATGGAAATAAAACAGTGACTGTTAATTAACCTTTGTAATTTTGAGTCTTCATGTGAGTTTGTGCTAAATGGTAGTGAATACATAACTATCTCTTGCAGAAATTTGTGGAAAATAAAAGGGATTATTCTCTTGCACTTGTTTAAATTTTAATTACCTTTTCAAGTAACAAACAAGCTTCAAGCTAAGACATGCATATGTTGAAAACTAGGTCATCTTGTTTATGCACAAATTGTTTTCTGTTCTGCAGAGTGATAGTTTAAAAAATGAATTAGAGGATTTTTCTAGGGTTTAGCAAGTCCATAAAATATGTTAGGAGACCCTCAATGCATAGAGGTGTATCCATTAATTTTCATGGGTTGTAAAAATTTATTCGAATTCTTCTGTTTTGTATAGGCTTAGATTTACTTTAGCGGATGCTGAATGAATAAATAAGGGTTCTCTTAGTTGAAAAGATAGTTGATGGGATCAGAGTATAAATGTCTCAAATCAAAATGATCCATTTACTTTCATGTTTTTTAATCCTCTGTAAAATTTGTAAGGCTCTGCTTATTTTTACCCAGCCTCCTTATTGATCTGAAATTTGGTGACATGTAATTTTTTATGGGTCAGGTGAGGACACAATGCAAGATTATTTTAATGTATTTTTTTCTGATTCCTTCTAAAAGAATAAACCTGGCCCTTTGTGATTATGGTTTGGGACTGGCTTAGCTACTTCAGAGGCATCCTTTGACCAACTAAGTCTATGGCTAAATCTGAGAAGTTGATTTAAATCTTTCTCAAATGACAATCCTCCTGTCATTGGATGGAAAAGAACCCCAAATAATTCTTTCAGTTTACAAAATTTCTTAAACAGAAATGAGCAAATCTCCAAAGTCCTATCTTTTCTGGAAAATCTTATCATGTTTACATACAATTGTGAAGAATCAGGTTAGCCATCATAATATTGATCATGAGTAATTGTTGATTGTAGACAAGGGCAGGTCATGTTCAGCCTCATGTTAACTACTCAAATGCTACAGTGATCAGAATTCTATATTCAAATGGACCTAGATTATTAAGTCATTTTCGAGCTTTTTAAAATTGTATTCATGATGCTAAATATGACTTACCTTTAACTCGGCTGACAAGTTACTTCTTACTTGTGATCAGTATCATGTCAGATAACTTGATTCTTTATAATTATGTTTAACTAGGATAAGAAATCCTAATGAATATATATCCAACAATTCAGATTAGATTAGCATGAGCACATAGTGTCAATTCTTTTCTGTTCATTAAAATAGCTCAATGTCTTGCATCTTGATAACTGAGCTCATAGGACAGGCTTTTAAGATTTTTAGTATTCCTGGATTTAGTCTGGAAGAAAATAACATGAAAACAGCTGGAGAATTTCTAAACTTTATTATTTTCAGCCTTGTTTATTACCAGGAAGTGCAGTATTAGATGATAATGGGAGGAGAAGGAATGGCTAATCTTCTTTTCAACAGCCAATCACATTTGGTTCAAATTATGAGAACGCTTTACTCTCTATAAACTTGCATACAAGTCTAGTGCTAATTTCCAACTCTTATAAAGGTTCCTCCAAGCAGACTGAACAGATTGCTTGTCAGCCATTCTGTCAGTTTCTACTACTTTGTAGCAGCATGGCAACAAATATACTAAGTGAGTGGACACTTCATTGCTTCTGAAGGCACAAAGCAGGATCTTCTTGAACCCCTCAATTCTTTCCTACATGCTCCATGTGTGCCACCTTCCCATCACTCAGTGTTTCAGGGATGTATGTGAATAGTTAAGGCTTTATTTTATATAATTTGTAAATTATGCCTTTGCTTTTTGTCTGAGAGAGAAGTCATTCAGGATGTCAACATTTAAAACTTAATTTGGACAAATGGCATGTCCAAAATAGGGGTGTTGGTTAAGTGTAGGGTCTTGTTTTACTTGACTAGTTCTTTCCCTGTTTAGGAACAGGTCCTTTAAAGCTGTTATTATGCTGGTTGAAATTTTTCATCAAAGTTGTTTTTCAATGGAAAATTGAATTTTGACTAAACATATTTAAATGTCTGATTTACATTGAAATGCCCAAAGTTAGCTTTTTTGTTTTCAGTTGAAAACCCAAATATTTCAATTCAAAATGGTCCTTTGGTATCTCATAGTAATTGTACTTGGAGAATCTTAAGCACCCATTCTCATCTATGGGGCTAGAGTCTTTGACTATACCACATTTCTCATCATGTTCCCATGTGGGAAGAAACTGGTGCTTCCTGGGAGATGTAATTCAATTGGAGAGACTGCCCAATCAAGAGGAATGGAAGTAGGCACCATGGTAGCATTTTGAACTGAAATATTTGCATTTTCAATATTTTGATTAAGGGCAAATTCATCTTCACTGTCAATTTTCCACATACAGGCAGTCCCCGGGTTACGTACAAGATAGGGACTGTAGGTTTGTTCTTAAGTTGAATCTGTATGTAAGTCGGAACTGGCATCCGGATTCAGCCGCTGATGAAACTGACCGCCAGTTCTGACTTACATACAGATTCAACTTAAGAACCCCAAGCTTCCCCAAGTCAGCTGCTGCTGAAACTGATCAGCAGCTGATTCCAGGAAGCCTGGGGCAGAGCAACTCTGCCTCGGGCTTCCTGTAGTCATCACTGGTCAGTTTCAGCAGCGGCTGACTTGGGGACGCCTGGGGCAGAGCAGCTGGGGTGCTGCTGGGTTGCTCCAGTAGCACCGCTCCTCGGGGCTACTGGACCAACCCAGCAGCACCCCAGCTGCTCTGCCCCAGGCGTCCTGATTCAGCCACTGCTGAAACTGACCAGCAGCGGCTGAATCAGGACCTGGGGCAGAGCAGCTGGGGTGCTGCCGGGTTGGTCCAGTAGTGCCCAGAGCGGGCACTGCAGGACCAATCCGCAGCGCCCCAGCTGCTCTGCTCCAGGGTCCAAAACAAAAGCCTGGTCTGCTGGGGGGGGGGGACACACTAGCCACCCCCCCCCCCCCCCCCCAGCAGACCAGGGACACGGGTGCAGAGACATGGAACGAGGAGTACAGATAGTTCGGAATGGCTACGTAGTTCGAACTATCTAGCCCGTGCCGCGTGTAGCCGCGCGGCACGGGGTTCGCACTAGCAGGCTTTTAAAAATGGCGGCGCCGGTTTTATGCTAATGAAGCCCGGGAAATTCAAATCCCAGGCTTCATTAGCAAGTTCGGTATGCATACATTACCCCGCTAGTTCGAACTACCCTCATAGAGCTGGAAGGGACCTTGAGAGGTCATCAAGTCCAGTCCCCTGTCCTCACAGCAGGACCAAGTACCATCCCTGACAGATTTGCCCCAGATGGCCCCCTCAAAGATTAAACTCACAATGCTGGGTTTAGCAGACCAGTGCTCAAACCACTGAGCTATCCCTCCTCCACAAAATTTTGACTACAAAAATTTGTGGTTATTTTGAGGTCAACTGACAATGATAGCCTCTTAAAATATTGTAGTTTAATAAATTACACTTCTTTTTATAAGCTCTTTTCCTTCTTTTGTAGCCTGTTAATTCCCCATGTGTAAGGAACCACTCCAAAGGTCTCATTTACATTATGTCCACGTGAAACAACAGATTAAATACATGTGCTACCAGGATAAATAGAAAGGATAATTTAGAAACCCATACTTCCTATGTATATAGTAAATAAAAGTTAAGCAGTAGTTCACAATAGAAGTGATTCAAGCCAGAATCGGCGACAGAAGTATGTAGAACGACAATGTTAGTGGCCATGTTACTCTGATGCTCTGACCAAAGCTTCTGTGACGACTTAGAGCTGCTTTAGGCATAAAAGGCAGCTCTTTACTGTAACAAACTGGCATCATACTGAAACTGACATGGTCATCCACCAACAATACAATCCCAAAAGTTTTTCTTTGTCCATAGAATTTTTGCCCCTTGCCCTCTTTAAAGATATCTCAGTTTCTGGCTAATCTGAATTCTGAGGGGTTGATTCTCTCTTTTTTTATTATTGTATAAAGCTAGATACACTACCTTATGTCATGGCAGCTATACCTTGATAGAACTGTTTTCATATGTGCACAAGTAATTCTTAACAGGGATAATCTGACTCTTACACAGAGTACTGCAGAATCCTGACTTCCCTTTAAGGGAGGGGTATGATTTGTAAATATGTGTGGGTTACAAACAGAAGAAAATGGTTCTTTAAATCTTAGACTAAAAATAGTGAAGCTACAGTCTGTATTTTGACCATAATGTTATCTATGGAAAAACATATTTAGGGCAGGAATAAAGATCCTGGTTATTTCTGAAAATAACCCTGTATTCAACACATTGTTGCCACTCTTGGGCTTTATCCCCATAAAGTTAACATCTAATGATACCCCACCCTACGAGGTCTTTAAAACTCCATTTCAATAGTGCAGATATGTGCTGAGGCCAGCTTAGAAAGAACAGGCTGCTTTCCATAGCCATCCTAGAAACAACATACACAGTGGGACTTATGGCAAGAATGAGAATTTGCCATACTTTCTGGTCAATTCAAAATGTGGTGTTCCCCATTCAATGTGCCCTGTATAGACATCCAAAGGTTCTGTTTACAGATTTCTATCAACTTTGCTTTACTTTAGAAATGAAATATGATGTGATAAAAATGATACCTCTGCATTTGAGCATAACAAGAACAAGAATTCCCATGAGATAACCAGGTGTTTTTTGCTTTATAAACTGGCTTTAGGATGAGAGAAGAGGGAATCATGAAGTTTTATTTTGGGTGACATGGAAAGGATCACATTAAAAAATCAACTTTGTGAAAATAAATTCTGTCAATACCTGATAGTCATAGCAAGATTTTTATAAGAGTGAAGACAAATGTTGTATTATGATAGGCCCTTGGAGTCCCATATTGGAGACAGGGTGCTATCTTCTAAGCACTGTATGAGCACATAAAGAGGACAATACAAGAAGAAAATTTGAGGGTGCTGTAATTGGGCTGTGGAGTTTAAAACTAGTCTTTAAATGGGTTGGATAATTTAAGTATTACTTTGTTAGGTTCACATAGATAAGCAACATAAATTAAAAACATTTTCAAATGCAGTTTTGTCTTCCTGATCTGCCTGCTCAATCAATTTTCCTTCTATACACTCTTCCCTTGTGAGCCTGAGTGGAATGAACTAGGAATCTTTCACTTGAATGGTTTATATTTTATGAAATTTCCATAAAATATGAATGCTGCTGCAGCAGCCTTTATTACTTTAAGTATATGCTCATTTTAAATTTGTTTCTTCTTTGTGGCCAAGAGTCGTGCTGGATCTAATCTGTACTTGAATTAAGACTCAAGTGCGCTGACCTGTTTGAAAGAAGAGCTGCTGCTTTAGTGGATCTAGATGTAACAGTTCACTGGAATCTCTAGAGTGGGGCTTAGGAGCAAAGTGATGATGAGGAGAGAGTTTCTAAACAGAATGATATTTCATTAGTTAGATACTGGAAAATGCATGTGGAGACGTGGTTAATTTTGAAAGTGCAAAATGGATGGTGATTATTCTATATCTCTGCTGGAAGAGAATGGTATGGCCTTCGTGTCTGATCTGAAATATACACATCTCAATAGGCTCTTGCTATTCATGTCTTTGAAGAATTGTGGAAATAAACTCTTCTGACTGCATGGTTCTAATTTAAATCTTTGCAAAATAGCCCATGTTTGGTTCATGTTATAGTCAAAGCTATTATGCAAATAAATCCCAAAAGTGTGATATATCAAAAGGCGTTTTGTAGGATAAAGCTGATGTGTGGCTTTGGCATCCACTGCAGCTTTGGGTAGTGTGAGATAAAATCCTATTCACTTGGCCCACTGCCCAGATAATATAACCAGTTCTTGCCAAGTGCTATAGGTAAGCAATGTCATGGAACCCAGTGAGAAATATAAGTCAGCATGCCCAGAAGTTAAAAAAAATCATGGGAAAACTTTAACATAAATTTTCATTGTCTCATCTCATTTTCTTCTCTCTGCTAGGGAGTTCTGTACACACACAAGAAACTAAAGGCTATTGCAATACAGATATAGATATATAATAGATCTTCTGTGTTGACTGGTCTAGGCTCCACTTCTTTGGCACTACAGTACATTTAAATGATGGCCACATCACCACCCGCTTATATAGGAAACCTACCAACCGTTATACTTACCTACATGCCTCTGGCTTTCATTCAGGACACATTACCTGATCAATTGTTTACAGCTAGGCTCTAAGATACAACTGGATTTGCTCCAAGCCCACAGACAGAGACAAACACCCATCCTACAGGATCTCTATCAGTATTCCTAAAACTTAAATACCCACCCAGGGAAGTGAAAAAAACACATTGACAGAGCCAAATGGGTACCCAGGCATCAGCTTCTTCAAGACAGACCTAAAAAACAAAATAACAGAACAGCACTGGTCATCAACTACAGCCCCCAACTTAAACCCCTCCAATACATCATTAACAATCTGCAGCCTATCCTGGAAAATGATCCCTTAATCTCACAGGCCTTGGGAGACAGGCCAGTCCTCTCCTACAGACAATCCCCTAACCTGAAACAAATTCTTACCAGCAACCATGCATCACACCTCAAACATACTCAGCCAGGAACCCATCCCTGCAATAAACTCCGGTGCCAATTCTATCCACACCTATACACAAGTGATACCGCCACCACATCAGAAGCTCATACAGCTGCACACCTATTAACGTGATGTATGCCATGAAGTACCAGCAATGCCCCTCTGCCATATATACTGGTGCAGCCGAGCGGGCAGTGGCTCTCTGGGGAGGTCCTTTCTCCGCTCGCTGTCTCAACGCCTTCCTGGGCATACCCAAGTGTCCTCACTGACTGTGAGGTCAGTGACCTGCCAGATGAGTCTGATCTGGCGGCAGTCTCCCGCAATGCTTTAATAAGTCTAAGGCCTTCTCAGCCGGCAGGCAGCTGGGGAAGGTAGGGAGGCTTGGGCCCACCCCCTCTCTGAGCCCTGGCCCAGGGCCATAAGGACCAGGATTCGGATCACTGGTCCAGTTGGTGGGGTTGAGACCCGTAATGCACCAAAAGCCATGCTCTGGGCCACTTCCTACCTTCCTCCTCCTCTCACAGTCACTGCTGGCTGCTGTTTCACCACACCTTCCTGTGGCAGGGGTGCTTCTTTTAAGCATCCCGCTGATGACGCGTCCAATGTAGGGAGGGCCGTGCCGCCACCCTCAGCCCCTCCCCTTCCGGCTCTTTGGTGTGTTGGTGCTGGCTGGTATCCCTGGCTGCCAGGGCGCTTGCGCGTCCAGCACCAGCCAGGATCGCCACTGCCACTTCTCCCCCAACCACCGGGAATGGTGTGCTTGGTGGGTGGGGTGTCGGAGCATCCTCCTGCCAATCGCCGGCCGCTGCGGAGCATGTGTGGCAGAGCCGGGTCTGGGCCAGTGCCACCGCTTCTCTCCAGAACGCCGGGGATGGCGCGGCTGGCGTGCGGGGCACCCGAGTGTCCCCATCACAACTGGCCAAACTTGACAGTCTCTATGACAAAGGATTAATGGACACAAATAAGAAATGTTAACAGAAACCTGTTGGGCAACATTTTAACTTGCCCGGGCACTCATTAATGGATTTAAAAGTGTCTATCCTCTTACAAAGTAATTTCAGGAACCAAATAGAGAAACAGTCTGTGGAACTGGCCTTCATATGCAAATTTGACACATTCATCCAAGAACTGAACATGTTTTGTATGGGCCATTATACTCTACACCCAAATGACATCAAAAGCTAGATATCAGGCCCTTACAGTCCACTCTATTATCCTCAGTTAGCATGGACACTTTAATTGACAGGTTTTTCTCCCCTCCTCCTCTCGCCTGTTTTTCTGCTATACATTTGTACCCCTTGACCTCTTGCTTCATTCATCTGAAGGAGTGAGTTGTGCCAAACAAAAGCTCATGATACCATCTACATATTTTGGTTAGTCTCTAAGGGTAT
The DNA here is from genome assembly GCF_049634645.1 of Pelodiscus sinensis. Classification (NCBI taxonomy): domain Eukaryota; kingdom Metazoa; phylum Chordata; order Testudines; family Trionychidae; genus Pelodiscus; species Pelodiscus sinensis. The sequence goes on from NC_134717.1 coordinate 36,680,503, forward strand.
GTCTGCATTGCAAGGCTATTTCAGGATACTGAAGATATCACGAAATAGCTACTCTGTGTCTATACAAGCCTACATTATTTTCAGAATAATGGGTGTGCTATTTTGCCATCCCGGGAAACTTGTTGCACGAGGAATAAGGGATGGCTAGAAATAATGCTTTATTTTGAAATTTGGCACCATGTAGACGTGCAAATTTCAAAATAAGCTACTTCAAAATAAAATTGAGATAGATACGCAATTTGCGCAGTGCCAATTCCGTATAATATTTTCAGTCAGGGGGCAGTATAGACACACCTTATGGATCTGTGTACAATAGGGACTTATTTCAGAATATTAACCCTTGAAATAACTGTTTTGAAATAAGTGATTCCTCTTCACAATCAGGATTTATTATTTTGAAATAACAAGCCTTTTATTTTGAAATAACAGGCTTGGTAGTGTGGACACTTGCCTTGTTTTTTTTTTTTTTGAAATAACTCCCCAGTGTAGACGTGCCCTAAGGTGCTACAGGACCATTCATTTTTTAAAAAGTTTTTTTAGTTGCAGACTAACACGGCTACCTCTTGACTGTATATTTCATCACTAGATTCAGAGTCCATTCCTAGGTGTTTGCTCAAGCTCTTAGGAAGAAAAATGATGCTTTTATGCCATGCTCATATAGACGTAAGTTTCAGAGGGATAGCTTAGTTAATCTGTAACAGGAAAAACTTAAAAAACAACAAATAGTCTGGTAGCATTTTAAAGACTAACAAAACATGCAAATGGTATCATGGCTTTCGTGGGCACAGCCCACTTCTTCAGATGACTAACTCAAATAGTCATCTGCTACCAGACTATTTGTTGTTTTTAAGTTTTTCATATAGAAATGTGAGATCTCATCATAGTCTGCTATTCTATTTTCTAGGAAGTTATTGGGAAAACAAGGGCTTATTTGAGTTACTGAAGATATTATTTACTGAAGGCCAAATACTGAGTTAACAAACATGCTGGTTTTTATTTTTGTTTTTTAAAGTGCATGAGGGAATCCTTTCTGGCTTATCTCCTTGTTTTTAATCTCATAACAGAGAAAGGTTAGAGAACCAAATAGTCTAGGATAAAAAATGAATATATCATCTGGCTCATAGTCTATGAATGATAAACTGTTCCAGTTAATCTCTAAAACCAATATTTATTATTCTTTATTACTTTTTGGTACTATATGGTTACTAAGAGAAGAAATTAAGACATGATACATAGGCATACATAAAATATTAGTTCATTTCCAGTCTGTTACAAACATATTACATCATCATAATCATTTAATAATTAAGATAAGCTACTTATCTTACTACAAATATAAGTTAATTCAAGTTTTAATGCTTCATCTTTGTTTATGTTTATAATGTGTTTTCCACAAGATTTGTGGTCTGGCCTTTTAGCCCTTATTCATGTGAATAATTCTGCTCTCTCCAAGGGGACAGCTTATATTTATAAGGACTTCAGTCATGAGCTAGTAGATTTTAAGTATCAGTTAAAAACAACAACAAACAGACTTCTTCTCTTTGTGTATATTCAAAATCTCAAACTATTGGCCTTGCTGTGATTATTTAAAGAATTTAATACTGTAATTTAATTCTAAAACCCTGTATACAATTTGTTAGTATATTTACATATCCCTTTTCTGATGCACTTCATTTGTAGTAAGTTTTCTAAGACCAGCATACAAATGTCTTTCATGGATTGTTTGTTTAGCATAAGCAAAGTAATACACAGAAGTAGGCAATACTACACATGTCTCTAGAGTTACAGAAAAAGCTAAATTCAAACACAAAAACGTAAGAATGACAACATTGGGTCAGACCTAAGATCCATCTAGCTCTGTATCTTGTCTTCTGACAGTGGCCAATGCCACATACTCCAGAGAGAATTAACAAAACAGATAATCGTCAAGTGATCCATACCCTGTCCCTCATTCCTGGCCTCTGGGAAATAGGGGCCAGATAGGGACGCCATCTCTACCCATCCTGGCTAATAGCCATCGATGGACCTGTCCTCAATTAATTTATTTAATTCTTTTTTGAACTCTGCTAGGGTATGTCTACACTACAGCATTAATTCGAACTAACTTAATTCGAATTAGTTAATTCGAACTAAGCTAATTTGAATTAGTGCATCTAGACCTAAAAACTAATTCGAATTAGCATTTTGCTAATTCGAAATAGCATGTCCACATTGAGTGGACCCTGAACCGAAGTTAAGGATGGCCGGAACCAGTGCCAGCAGGGCATCAGGGTCGGACATAGAGCGTAAAGCTGCTGCCTCAGGCTAGCCGAGGGCTGTGCTTAAAGGGACCCGACCCCCAACCCGGACAGACAGTTCTCAGGGTTCCCTGCTTGCTTGTCTACCTCGATGAGGGACAGCAAAGCAGTCCTGTCTTGAAGTGCCTTGAGTGCCCACACTCGGCAAATCACAGCACTCAGCCATCAGCCCAGTTGCACTTGCCGCAGGCTGCCATCCGTGGGGGTTAATCGGGGGGCTGTCAGGATCAAGGAGGCCCTGCAGGAGAGCTTCCACCCCGAGGAGCCCGCAGAGCCACCTCAGTCCTCCCCATTGGGGGCTCGTTAGGGAGGAATGCGGCACCTCCTTCCACTTACCCCTCCCTAGCCCCCCTTCCTTATGTAAAAAATAAAGGACATGTGGGTTCAAAAATAGAAACTCTCTTTATTTAACAAAACTGGGGGGGGGGGGGATTAACCTCTGGGGAGACTGGGAAAAGGAGGTGGGAGAGGGGAAGAGAGAGGGTGGAAGAGGGGAGGGAGAAACCTGGGAGGAGGGAGATGGAAGGGGGAAGCCAGGGGAAGAAGGAGGAGTATAAAACTATGGTACGCCATATCTTCAGTACTGTGTACAGATGTGGTCTCCTCACCTCAAAAAAGATGTTTTGGCCTTGGAAAGGGTTCAGAAAAGGGCAACTACAGTTATTAGGGGTTTGGAACAGGTCCCATATGAAGAGAGGCTAAAGAGACTGGGACTTTTCAGCTTAGAAAAGAGGAGACTGAGGGGGGATATGATAGAGGTCTATAAAAGAATGAGTGGTGTGGAGAGGGTGAATAAAGAAAAGTTCTTCATTAGTTCCCATAATAGAAGGACTAGAGGACACCAAATTAAATGAATGGACAGCAGGTTTAAAACTAATAAGCGAAAGTTCTTCTTCACACAGCACATAGTAAACCTGTGGAACTCCTTGCCACAGGAGGCTGTGAAGGCTAGAACTATAACAGAGTTTAAAGAGAAGCTAGATAAAGTCATGGAAGTTGGGTCCATGGAGTGCTATTAGCCAGGGGGTAGGAATGGTGTCCCTGGCCTCTGTTTGTGGAAGGCTGGAGATGGATGGCACGAGACAAATCACTTGGTCATTGTCTTCGGTCTATCCCCTCCGGGGTACCTGGTGCTGGCCACTGTCGGCAGACAGACTACTGGGCTAGATGGACCTTTGGTCTGACCCAGTACGGCCATTCTTATGTTCTAAGCTTAGGCCTCAGGGTCGGGGGTCTCACTGGACCAACTTGATTTTCATGCAGACCTGCTCCTGCGTTCGCATGTGGCCTTTGGTGGCCAGGCTGGCAGCTATCTTGCCCTTGATGGCCGTGTTCCTGTGCCTAGTGCAGAGGTCATGGACATTGGAGGCCTCCCCCCAAACCTCGATGAGGTCCACCATCTCTGCACTAGACCAGGTGGGCGCCCGCCTCTTGCGGCCCCGGGTAGGCTCCTGTGAGCCACCAGCCTGGTCCTGGGAAGAGGCAGAGGGCTGGGTGGCAGTTGGTGGCTGGCTCATGCCGTGCCAGGTGCAGGGTCTGCTGGCTGGGTGCTGGCAGGCTTGCAACTGGCACGAGCACTGTAGCCAGACCGTGGACCTTTAAGGGCTCTTGGGCTGGGAGGGGGGCAGAAGAGTTTCCCTGGTTGTGCCCAGAGTGGCCACCAGGACAAGTTGGGAAGGGCTAGCCTCCCACTAGTTTGTCTACTTTCTTTACACCAGTCATGATTTATAGACTTCTATCTTGTCTCCTCCTTATTCAACTCATTTCCAAGCTGAAAAGTCCCAGTCTTATTAACTCCCTTCATACAAAAGCCATTCCATACCCTTAATCATTTTGTTTCTCTTTTCTGAACCTATTCCAATTCCAGTATATCTTTTTTTGAGATAGGGCAACCGTATCTACACACAGTATTCAAGATGTGGTCATACCATGTGTTTATATAGAGGTACTATGATATTTTCTGTCTTATTATCTATCCTTTTTTTAATGATTCCCCACATTCTGTTCCATGAGCAGTAGGTGAAGCTCACCAGCCTATGGCCCTGCTCATACTTCATCCCGGCTCCTTCTACATCCTGTTCCTGCTCTGCTCAGGCCTCTTTCCCCTCCCGACTGTTTCCGCCTCCTCTCTGCTAACCCCTTCCAGCCAAATCCCTAAATCCAAATGTTCCTAATGATATTTGAAAAAAATACTCTTCTTTCTTATAAAAAAAAAAAAGGAATATGTTTCCACTGCATGCCAGATTGTGAAGACGGGACATGCAGAAGGTACCTGTGGGGGTTTCAGGGTGCGATCACCCCCTCTTGGTCCGAGAGGGGGGGTCAGCAAACCCTCATGCACTGATGGAACCCTCATGAGCTGATAGAAACTCTGCTGGAGTCTTCATTCCCTGCACACCCAGAGGAGTGGGGCCCTATCCAGGTAGGCTCACAGGGGGAACTGGGAAGTAGCTGAGGGGTTGCAGACCCATGTCTAGCTGAAGAAATAGAGGTGAACTGGGCAGCGTGTTGCAGTCAGGTTCCCCACTGACCCCGTGGCGGCCAGAACTGCCACTGTTGGGGTCCTGGGCTGGCATATAGGTGAGCCTGAATCCCCACCACCATCCCGCACCCTCGGTGACAGGTTCTCCTGGTTTTGGGAAAAATGCTGAGCTTCTTGGCTCTGTCACAGCAAAGAGACCCAACTGCTGCTCAGCCCGAGAACAGGCCTCAGCTTCTTAAACTGCCTGTCACCCTGCCCTGAACGAGGTCCTGGGTATATAAACCATTCCTCAGCCTGAGGACAGACTTAGGCCCCTAAACTGCTTGTTGTCCTGCCCTTGAATAAGGACCTGGGCCTAAAAACTATTGCTTGGCCTGAGGATACTTCCTTAAACTGTTTGTCATCCTGCCCTTAGCTAGGGCCAGGGCAGATTGACTGCTGCTCTACCAGGGCATTGGTCTGAGCCCTGAGTCCTTTTATTGCCCTGCCCTGAGCTAAGGCTCCGGGTGGATGGACTGCTACTCAGCTGGATTATAGGTACAAACACCTAGATACAAACACCTGAACTGTTGTGGTCCTGCCCTGAAGCAGGGCTGGGCTGCGCTACTAACTGGCCTGCTTCCAGAGTAGCAAAGCAGCTTGGCCTCCTCCAGACCGGGACTAGTACAACATGACACAGCATTGCCTCCCCTTGCCTCTTGTACCAGCCACCCATGTTCTGTTCATTTTTTTTTACTGTTACTTCACATTAAGTGGATGTTTTTAGATAACTTTTCACAATGACTCCAAGATCTTTCTTGAATGGTAGCAGCTAATTTATATTCCATCATTTTATGTGTATGGATTATGTTTTCCAATGTACATTATTTTGCATTTATCAACATTTAAAATTCATCTGCTATTTTATTGCCTTGACATTCAGTCTTGAGAGATCCTTTTGTAGCTCTTCCCACCTGCCTAGGACTTAACTATCTTGAATAATTTTGTATCATCCACAGATTTTTTCATCTCGCTGTTTACTCCCTTTTCAAGATCATTTATGAATACGTTGAATAGGACTGGTCCATGTTCAGACCCCTTGGGAATACCACTGTTTACCTTTCTCTATTCTGAGAATTGACCATTTATTCCTGCTCTTTGTTTCCTATCTTTTTAACCAGTTACCAATCCATGAGAGGACCTTCCCTTTTAATCCATGACAGCTTACTTTGCTTAAGGGCCTTTGGTGAGGGATCTTGTCAAAGGCTTTCGGAAAGTTTATGCTTCTTTTATTTTCCACACTAAAATTTAACTTTCACTTTTAAATATGCTTTTTTTTTTGCCTCTCACTGCTTCTTTTAATTTTTTGTTCTATTATTATTGTTTATAATTTGGTATATACATGTAAGCTGAGCCTCTATTATAGTGTCCTTAATAGTTTCCATGCAGCTTGCAGGAATTTCACTTTTGGCACTGTACCTTTTAATTTTTGTTTAGCTAACATCCTCATTTTTGTGTAGTTCTGAAACTAAAAGCTATAGTGTGGGGCTGTTGTGGTGGTTTACCCACCACAGGGATATTAAATGTAATTGTATTATGTTCACTATTACCAAGCAGTCCAGCTATATCCGTCCTGGTCAGGTGGTCGGCAATATATCCCTAGTGTTATATTCTTATTATAAAATTGCTATCCATAGAGATTTGTGGTACAGTTGGGTTCATTTAAGATTTTTCCTTTGTTTGATTTCCATGCTTTCTTTCACGTATAATGCCACTCCCCCATTGGCATGTGTTTTGCCCTTCTGATATGTTTTGTCCCCTTCTATTACTGTATCCACATTCCACCATGTTTCTGTGATGCCTATTAAATCAATATCATTTAATAGTTTAGTTCACACCTCTTATTATTTACTTCTAGCATTGGTATATATGCACTTTAATAATTACTTCTTTTTAGCTGTCTGTTACAGAAGCATTATGCTCATGTATTTATTGATGGTATCCTAGGGCACCACAATAAGGTGGCAGAGTTAACTTTAGCATATACAACCTTAACCTTAAGCTGAATCTGATGTTTTTAACCATGCAATCATAATGTGTTACTATCAGTCGGCCACATTCTGCCTGGGTCTTAAAGGGGTGCCTCTTGGGTGGAGGATATAAGAAGCCTTCATTCCTCCCTTTGTTTGTCCTTCTTAAGGGTCAGACAGAATTACAGCCCCTTTGCTTTTTAAAAATCAGGACCTGCTCCCCCATTTTACTGCCAGTTGCACCTTTCAAGGTCAAACCATGGTTCCCAATGCTTTCCAGCTGTCTAGGGAATGTGAGCTGCTTTCCACAAAGGACTGTAGTAAAGGACAGTCTTCTGGTGCTCCTTATGCTGTTCCCCCTTCCTGTTTCCCTTCTAATCTCCCATCCTTTGTTGCTAGTAGGAATGTAAATGAGTACTCGACTAGACAATTAATCGATAAGCCTAGGCCATCTACTCACATTCCCCCCACCTCCCACTGCCTTTGCATCACAGGCAGCAAGGGGGGAGAAAGCAGGAGAGGTGCTGCGGGGAGCCATCTTAAACCAGCACTAGCTCTGCGGGTGCCGCCTGCCTCCCCTCTGCCCCGTGTTCCTGCCTCTGTCAGAGGCAGCAGCAAGTGGCAGTGGAAGTTGCCACAGAGTAGCCCCTGTCCATGGGGTGGTCCAAGCTCCCTATGGATAATGGCTGCTCCTCATCTCCTGGAGCAGCCTTTGTCTGCGGCAAGCCTGGGCCCACTGCAGGTAGAGGCTGCTTTATGGTAGCAGTCTCTGTCTGTGGGGAGCTCAGACCCCCCATGGACAGGGGCTGATGCCACCCTGTGCTGCTGCCTCTGTATAAGAGGCAGCAGCAAGGAGGTGACAGGCAGCTAGTCCATGAGGGGAGCTGGTTTTTAAACTGGCTCCCCTCACTGACTGTCTCCCCCTGCTGTCACTTGTTGCTGCCTCTGATACAGAGGCAGAAGCATGGGATGGCAAGGGGCTCTCCAGGAGTGGGGCCAGGAGTGCACTGGCTGCTCGCCCCACTCCTGGGGAATATTGAATAGTCATGTAACTGCAAGATTTTCATGCGGTTACATGATTATTCGCTAGTTGCTATGCATTGATACTTGATTGTGGATGTCTGACAAGGTAGTGCACAGCACCAAGAGGGAAACTAGCAGCTTTTACCAGGCTTAGGAACATTTGGGCTCTATTAATTTCCCCATGTTTCCCACGTGTATTTTTGGAAGGGAGAATATGGAAGATCCCAACCTTCTCTAGGTTTGCAAAGCTGCACATTAGGGAACAGCACATACAGAGCCTTTGAAAAAGTTATTGGGGGCAGTGAGAGAAAAAAAGGGATGCTGATATGGAAATCTGTCTCGGCTGGCTCCTTTCTATATACAGATGTATGTGGCCATGTGAGTCACTGGCCTCTAAACTTTGCAAAACACGGGGGTTCTTTATTATCCCTACATTTGAGGCTGGCTTGAGCCTACTCTCCCTTTATCTAGACTAACACAAGATATGTTATTGAAAAGAAATTTCAAACAAATTCCTTCTTATAAACTGTCACATCACTGCTGTTTGCTTAGCATCTAATTTTCATAAGGCTTTAAAAATATATCTAGATTTTTTGTTTACATTTTATTCTTTGCAATCTCTTTATCACTGTATTTTGGCTTTTTAGGAGAAGGTTCTTTGAGAGTCTGCTGTAGGCTGTAAGACACAGCAAAATGCAGCTGTATATTCTGGCTCACCGCCTCCATTGCAGGGGCAGACAGGTGGTGATGTCCTGTCACCATGACTACATGCAGCCCTCAGAGAGAGGGCCCTCCTAAGAATATGCTGAGTTGCTGGGGGAGGGGTTTCTGGCTATGCTAATACTACCTGTGGGACATTTCACATTGGCTGAACTGTATTATGATTGTATGTATTCATTTGCTATCAGTTTCTTCCTCCCATCTCAGTTACTCCAATTCCCTGATTTGCTTACTCAGAATTTTTTTAACTGCTGAGGAACATGGTCTCTTGGTTCTTCAGCCAGAAGCCCATGACAAGAGACAGCTCATTTGCTAATTTTGATTAAACATGCTTGTTTGAAATGGTACTAAAATATAACACAGTGAAAAAGTCAACAGATTGTCTTCTCCAAACAAACAAGCTTTCAAGCCAAAAGAGGGAAAAACCAGAAAATTATGCAAATTTTTGGTGATAAATTTTAGCCAACATACTTTAATAAACATCCTGCTTGGGGATGAGTCCCTTGTATTTTTTCCCTCCCCTTAGGCATTTAGATACCCTTCAAGAGACTCCTGCAAAGCAGAATGGCTCCTGTGTCCTTGAGCATAGTGGGCGTTCACTAGAAGTTGTAATGGCAGGATCAGAGTGAACCTAACAAGAACTGGGCAAGTTGTCATGCGATATTGTATTTGTGGTAAGGCCTTTCATCCATATTGATTGTATCCAAACTTTACTATATTTCGTTTATCAATCTAATTGTGATGGACCCCCCCCCATGATTTATTAAATGGATTTATGGACACAAATATGCGTAACTCAAAGATGCTTTGGACAGATTGCCTCATGTAACCTACCAATTTTAATGTATTAATCTGCTGGGTCTGTATATCTTATTTTGGTGTATGTACCATTCTCGTGTAAAATTAGATATATGGAGTATGATATGGTTCATGGTTTTTAAATGCAAATGAAAGCCATCAAAGGTGTTTCCAATGCTGGGATGCCTCAATGTCTGGGCACATATGTAAGTAGCACATTTTATCATTGAAGTCTTAGCAGTGGTTGGTCCCAGGAAGTCATTTGACCTCCCTAACTGGTAGGAACTAGCCAGGTAACTGTGTAAAAGTGGGAATCCATATAATAATGGGAAGCTTACCAGGTCTTTGTCTTTCTGGCATGTCACTCCCAAGAAAGTGAACTAGAGACCCTACGGAAATGGACTGCCCTGGTTTGAAGGCTTAGCTCGAATAAGAACAGTTTCAGGGTGAGTTTGTAATAAGTTTGTACTGAAGTTCTTGTGTTAGAATTAGCTAAGCATTTTTTGTTGTTTTAAATTTATAATTGACGTTGCTCTGCCTGTTTTCACTTATAACCACTTAAATCTTACTGCTTGTACTTAATAAAATCACTTTTATTTACTATCAAGCCCAGTGTAAATAATTGCTACCTGGAGGAGCAATCAGTGTGCACATCCGCCTTTCATTGTTAAAAGGGGCTTACCTAAATAATTCATTTGGGGTTCTCATCCCATTAGGAGAGTGGTATCGTGGGAAGCTGGGCCCCAAACTGCATTTTCCTTGGACCTGAAGAGGGTCAGTGTCTGTATTTCTACTTGAGGGCGCAGAGATCTCAGCTTTGTGGCTTGGCTGGGAGAGACCAGGGAGCTGGCCCAGCAGGAGAGGGTGGTGAGAAGCCCCAAAGGGCAGAAAGGTGAGTGTCAGTGCTCCTGCTAGCACCCTGGGAAGCATCCCCAAGTAGTTATCTGTGACCTCACCCCATCACTGCAATTCCCTGATTTGCTTACTCAGAATTGTTTTAACTGCTGAGGAACATGGTCTCTTGGTTCTTCAGCCAGAAGCTCATGACAAGAGACAGCTCATTTACTAATTTTGATTTGACATGCTTGTTTGAAATGGTACTAAAATATAACACTGTGTTTCTAAGCTGTCTGGTATTATGGTATCTAAGAATCAATCAGTTCATGGATTCATAGATTATAAGACCAGAAAGAGTGATCTGGACTTTGTGTTTTTATCTGTTCCAAAAGAGGACATGCTTAGCACTGTGCATGGGCAAGAATTCAGTAATGACTCACAAGGAAGAGTGCCACCTCATCAATTTCTGGTCTTTTTTCCCTAGAGGTGTCCCGATAGCGGTCTGGCCTGGTCTGGCCTTGCCTTCTTTAAACTTACGAAATCTGAAGTGATCACAGCTTGAGCTAGAATAACAGAATGGTACTTGTCAGTTTCATTCTGCTCCTCCCAGCAGTTCTGCTTGGGATGCACTATTTGTATCTGAACAAGCACAGTTCTCTCTACTGAAGGATAGGCTCTGTAGCAGGGTGAGGAAAAGAGACAGACTTTGACAAGAAGGATCAAAAAAGGCAATGGCAGACTGAAAAATAGAAGAGGGCTGAAAAACTTAAGAGAAAAGACAAAACAAACAGAGGAGACTGACTCTGTGATTTAGTGACAATGTATTTATTTATTTGGATTTTTACTAGCTTTAATAGAAGGTCACCCAGCCAATGCGGAAGATACCCTGGACAATCTTTTAAAAATACATTAAACAAATGGACCTTTCAGATCCCCCAGATCAAATTACAATACCCCAACAACAAACAAACAAATTAATAGACCCTATACACAAGGGTCAGGCTCCAGTATCACCACCAGCCACTAGCCATAATTAGTATCCGTTATATCTCAGCCAAGAGAAAAAAAGTGGTCCTTGCAGCATACCTAAAAAGCTATTAAACTTTGGGCTGCTATTTGACCTGGAGAGAAAATGGGCAAGAAGCTTAACTGAAAATGCCTTGATTATCCCTTCTGTCTTATGCTGATGAGGCATTACATCATGTGCCTCTACTGTGCACAACTGTGGCAGTAAATCACATGGAAATGATATCATGCAATAAAGGACTGCTCGGTAGGCACCCATGCAACACTTCCCTTATTTTAGAAATTTAGGATAAAATAAGAGTGAGAACAAATCCCTGCCCCTTTTATTCTACAGCAGTTAAATGTAATGCAAACTTCCTTTCGGGAGATATTAATCTAATTTTAAAAGAAAAAAAATATTTTTACAAAGAACAGGGAAGTTAATATAATAGCAGACAATAATGAACCTGGAGATTTTACAGAGAACTTTCAGAAGAGATAACATACCAATATTTAATTTGTTCCATTAAAATGTTATGTTCAAACCCCTGAGTTGTTATGAGCATTAGGAAATCCCTTAAAATGAATGAAAAGGTGATGATCCCCAGAGATGCCATGTACCTGATTTCAAACCAATATTTTGAATATATAAAGTTTGTTGTGAAATTCATATTGTAAGGATTGTAGGACTGTTAGTCCATGTATAACTCTGGAGCCTAGAATGTGTGTGGAGTCAGTTTAGAGCACAAAAAGAGCTACAGCCAGACTTGAGAATACTTTTTTGTTTATATTATTACTAGTTGCAATGATCAGGGGGATTTGACATCCAATACTGTCCAGTTTTTAATTTCTCAGGGTATGTCTACACTACAAAGTTAGTTCGAACTAACTTTCATAGGCGCTACACTAGCGCTCTGTTAGTTCGAATTTAATTCGAACTAACGGAGCACTTAGTTCGAACTAGGTAATCCTCATTCCATGAGGATTAAGCCTAGTTCGAACTAGCTAGTTCGAATTAAGAGGTGTGTAGCCCCTTAATTCGAACTAGTGGGAGGCTAGCCCTCCCCAGGTTTCCCTGGTGGCCACTCTGGCCAACACCAGGGAAACTCGTCTGCCCCCCTCCCGGCCTCGGACCCCTTAAAGGGGCACGGGTTGGCTACGGTGCCCGTGCCAGGTGCGAGCCTGCCAGCACCCAGCCAGCAGACCCTGCACCTGGCACGGATCGAGCCACCCACCCGATGCCCCCCAGCCCTCCCCCTCTTCCCGGGACCAGGCTGGCAGCTCCCGGGAGCTTGCCCGGGACCGCAAGAGGCGGGCACCCGCCTGGGCTAGTGCGGACATCGTGGACCTCGTCCACGATCTCCGCACTAGGCACAGGAAAGTGGCTGGCTTGGGCAGGATAGCTGCCAGCCTGGCCACCCAGGAGCAGGTGTGCAAGAGAATCAAGGGGGTCCACTGAGACCCCCGACCCTGAGCCCTGAGCTTACAATGGCCGTCCTGGGTCAGACCAAAGGTCCATCTAGCCCAGTAGCCTGTCTGCCGACAGTGGCCAACCCTAGGGACCCTGGAGGGGATGGACCGAAGACAGTGACCAAGCCATTTGTCTCGTGCCATCCCTCTCCAGCCTTCCACAAACCTTGGGCAGGGACACCACTCCTACCCCCTGGCTAATACCACTCCATGGACCCAACCTCCATGACTTGATCTCACTTCCCTTTAAACTCTGTTCCAGTTCTAGCCTTCACAGCCTCCTGCAGCAAGGAGTTCCACAGGTTGACTCTTTGCTTTGTGAAGAACAACTTTCTGTTACTACTTTGAAGCCTGCTACCCATTCCTTTCCTTTGGTGTCCTCTAGACTTTCTTTATGGGAACTAATGAAGAACTTTTCTGTATGTACCCTCTCCACCCCACTCCTGCTTTTAGAGACCTCTATCCTGTCCCTCCTCCATCTCCTCTTTTCTAAGCTGAGAAGTCCCAGTCTCTTTAGCCTCTCTTCATATGGGACCTGTTCCCAACCCCTGATCATTTTAGTTGCCCTCCCCTCTCCCAGCCTCTCTCTTCCCCTCTCCCACCTCCTTTTCCCAGTCTCCCCCAGGTTTGTTCAATAAAGACAGATTCCATTTTGGAAGACACGTTATCTTTATTTTGTACATCAAGAAGAGGGGCTAGGGAAGGGTAAGTGGAAGGAGGTGAGGGAGGAATGGGGCACGAGCCCCCGATGGGGAGGACTGGGCTGGCTCTGCAGGCTTCTGGGGGTGGAAGCTCTCCTGCATCCCCCCAATTGCCCCCTCTCCCCAGATGGCAGCCTGCGGCAAGTGCAGCCGGGCTGATGGCCGAGTGCTGTGATGTGCCCAGTGTGGGCACTCAGGGCACTCCAAGCCAGGACTGCTTTGCAAGCGGGGCACCCCTGAGAACTGTCTGTCCGGGGTGGGGGTCGGGACCCTTTAAGCACAGCCCTCGGCTAGCCTGAGACAGCATCTCCACGCTTTAAGTCCTCCTCTGATGCCCTGCCAGCACTGCTTCCGGCCATCCTTAACCCCGCTTCAGGGTCCACTTAATGTGGACGCGCTAGTTCAAATTAGCAAAACGCTAATTCGGACTAGTTTTTAGTTCTAGATGCGTTAGTTCGAATTAGCTTAGTTTGAATTAACTAATTCGAACTAAGTTAGTTCGAATTAGCGCTGTAGTGTAGACATACCCTCAGTCATTTATTGCTTTTTCATACTTTAAAAATTACAAATGCCATTACAGCATGTTATGTTAGTAAATGGTAAAATACATAAACTAAGGAAATTCACATGGAAGTGTCCTGTGTCATTGGTGTGAAATAGTAAAAGAAACTCATTTCAAGTGAGTACTTAATGTCATAGGGCATCCTTTATGTGTGGTTTTTTTAAAAATATACAAATTGCTATCAGTCAGTTCCTAGAATTAAAAGTACAGCTCTTCTACATATATTTGTTGGGAATGTACCAAGGCAGAATAATATTAATCAAGCATTTTAAACCATTCTATGGATGTAATAAATAATTAGAGAATCTACTTGTGCTTTTGGATTGCTTGTATAGGAAAAACTTCCCCGTCCCATAATCACAATTTGTTTGTTTTGATAGCATCAAGTAACTTTATTTCTTCTAAGAGTGCTTGCTCATCTCCATTCCACATTATGTGTGTGTACTTGCCACATGCACTAGAAAATTTTTCTTTAGCAGAATCCATAGAACACTGGCACTAGTGTTGCCAGGAGTAGTACCCTTATGGCATAATATAAAGGGCACCACATGCTTACGTGCACCTTAAGTTGCTTCTTGCTGTTACTGGTGGTGCTGGAATTTTGCACTGCCTTGTGCTAGTGTCATTAGACACTAAAAGCCTCTTCCTGTAAAATAGTTTGTAGATAATAGTTAGTTTGTTCTTTAGTAATTTAGAGTTAGTTAGAATTAGTTAAAGCAAAATGCAGGACTTTGTAGCACTTTAAAGACTAACAAGATGGTTTATTAGATGATGAGCTTTCGTGGGCCAGACCCACTTCCTCAGATCAATAGTGGAAGAAAATAGTCACAACCATATATACCAAAGGATACAATTTAAAAAAATGAACACATATGAAAAGGACAAATCACATTTCAGAACAGAAGGGAGATGCGGGGGAGGGGGGGAGGAATGTTAGTGTCTGTGAGTTAATGATACTAGAGGTGGGGAAAGGTAGCTGTCTGTGAGCTAATGGTATTAGACGTGATAATTGGGGAAGCTATCTTTGTAATGGGTAAGGTAGTTGGGGTCTTTGTTCAGTCCCCCCCGGAGAGTGTCGAATTTTAGCATGAATGACAGTTCAGAGGATTCCCTTTCAAGTGCAGATGTAAAAGGTCTTTGTAGCAGAATGCAGGTAGTTAAGTCATTGAGACAGTATCCTTTCTGGTTGAAATTGCAAGAAATTGTTTTTTCTTTGTGATCCTGTCTATCTGTTTTGTGGGCATTAATCCTTTGGCGAAGTGTCTGATACATTTGTCCAATCTACATAGCAGACGGACACTTTCGGCACATGATAGCATAAATTATATTTCTGGATGCGCAGGAATATGTGTTCTTGATCTTATAACTCACTGGGTTAGGTCCAATAATGGTATCAGCAGAATGACTATGTGGACAAAGCTGGCAACGGGGTTTGTTGCAAGGAAAGGTACCAGGGTTGGTATTAGTGTGGTATGTCCTGTGGTTGTTGGTAAGAATCATCTTGAGGTTAGGTGGTTGTCTATAGGAGACTATGGGTCTGTCTCCCAGAGCCTCTTGGAGTATGGTATCCTGTTCCAGTATAGGCTGTAGTTTATTGATAATGTGTTGGACAGGTTTAAGTTGGGGGTTGTAGGTGAAGACAAGTGGTGTTCTATTGTTGGTTTTCTGGGGTCTGTCTTGAAGTAGATGGTTTCTATGAAAGAGCCAGACGAATACCTAGAAACCATCTACTTCAAGACAGACCCAAGAAAACCAACAATAGAACACCACTTGTCATCACCTACAACCCCCAACTTAAACCTGTCCAACACATTATCAATAAACTACAGCCTATACTGGAACAGGATACCATACTCCAAGAGGCTCTGGGAGACAGACCCATAGTCTCCTATAGACAACCACCTAACCTCAAGATGATTCTTACCAACAACCACAGGACAACCTTCTGTTATGAAAAGGACAAATCACATTTCAGATGTGTTCATTTTTTTTAATTGTATCCTTTGGTATATATGGTTGTGACTACTGCTAACAAGCTTTACATTTAGACTAACACTTTATTGTATGCAGTAAAAGTATGAAATATCAAGAAAATAGGGGGCCAAAATCACAGCTCTTCTGGGCTCACTTTACATTGGTCTGCAAAATGTTGGCTATGGGCAGTGGAGGATACCCCCATCGGTAGGGTAATCATCTAGTAGCATAGGACCCCTCCCATAGCAATACATATACCGAGAATCGGGAGGCTGGGATGGTCTGCATCCATGTGCTTTGTGGCTGTTGCAATTAGGGTTGTCAGATACTTTCATAAAAAATCCTGAACATGGTTGAGGAAAAGAAAACAACAAAAAATCCGGAGACCAAACTTGTTGAGGGAAAAATAAAAGGTCACTGCACCTTTAAATCCTGCTCCTGCCTCCAGACACGGCAGGGAAAGAATGTCCCTTCTGGCCTTTTCTGGTTTTTTTTTTTTTTAATGGACAGGAGCCACAAATACCGAACTGTCCAGGAGAAAACCGGACACCTGGCAACCCTAGTGGCAATGGCTCTATTTTATTTCAGAAACTGGGACATTGCCTGGCATTAGTTGAATACACAAGTGATTTAAATCTCATCTTTGCTTTCCTTCCCATCCTATTGTTTAGTTTAGCACAACTGGTTCAGTGACTGCCCCTGGAAAAAACAGATATATGCAAAGGGATGTAGCAACCTGTGCAAATATCCCGAATGCAGGAAGCAGTATTCAGTGTGGTCTATCCATGGTTTCAAATCCGGTGGGCAAGTCACCCCAAATGCAATAATAATAAGGTAAAATAAAAATCATTGGCTGCCCTGTTTTCTTCACAAGCTCTGCAGCACATGAATTAAGGATGTGACTGGTGAAGGTGGGAGGTGTTCCACAATATGCTTTCTACACAGCAAGCACTGTTAAAAGTAGGTCAGGGAAGACCAGTTTTATACTTTGTCTGGTCTATTCTGGCAGTAGTGGTTACTGAGGCTACATCTACACTATGATTTTGCTGGAAGAGGCAATGCAAATGAAGCATGGATTAGCATTTCCTCATGCTTCATTTGCATAATCTCATCCAATCTGTTTTTAAGCAAGGGTTTTTTACGCAAAAACAAGTAGTTGGACGTTTCCTTTTTGCGCAGAAACCTTGTGCAAGATCCTTATGCCTCAAAAAAGGAGGTATAACGATCTTGCAGAAAAAGGGGTTTTTTGCGCAAAAAGGAAGCACCCAGACTGCTTGTTTTTGCGCACAAACCGCTAGCTCAAAATCAGATTGGAAGAGATTATGCAAATGAAGCACGAGAAAATGCTAATCCATGCTTCATTTGCATTGCCTCTTCCAGCAAAACTCATAGTATAGACGTAGCCTGAGAGGAGTCTTCCTCTACGTTGATGACCTGTGTAACTAGGATACCAAGGATCCAGTATATGCTGGCCACAGAGAAGTGCCCTACCAGGATCTGTGGGTGCCACTCCATAAGCAACATTCCTTGCACTTTATTTTTTGTTTTGTGGCTATATCCTACAACTAGTGACAACTCGAGATGCCTGATCGAAGGAGCCAGGAGGAACAGTTTACACAGTCTTCACTTTGCGTATTTCCTGATGTTCTTCCAGACCTTTGTGCTTTCCTTGGATTTTAGCATAGAAGAGCAACAAAAAGCCATTATTTTTTCTACATAAATGTCCTGCTTTCCTCCATGTTATGCTGTCATCATTAGATCTTAGTCACAGATGTCTAAAGCATGTGCAAGGTCTTGGTCCTTCCTGCAGAGTTCTAAAATGAAGCTCACAGCCACCCTATTTCTGTAATTTCAGAATACGAACGAATGTGATTAAGTGCAAATTTGTGTGGCTGATGACCCCAGTCAAGCAGCTCCTGCCACATTACTATCATGGCTGTTGGAGTTGCATAAGATGAGCACCACTGTGTTAGACCCATTGATGAGCATGACCCTTTTTTCATTAGGAGGACCAATGAAAGACTGTTAAGACTTTACAGAGCTAGTATACCTAAGCATGTACCTGGGATCATACCTTTAAAATGCAAGCCAATAATTTGCCATATTGTGAGGGTGAAGGAGTGTCCAGGATCCAGTTGCATATTGATGCTAGTAGTAGTGAAATGGCTACAAATTTGCCCCATCATAGAATCATGCGTTGTAGAATTAAGTGTCAATAAACCTGGGACATAGGAGTTGTCAGGAAAAGCACATAGTGTTATAGAGTAATATGAATACCATGTCAGAACTACTCAAATAATTAAATTTAAAGAATTAAAGCATAATTTAATGATGTGCAAATAACAGATGCACTGAGTTTCTTCTTGTAGGATATGTATATTTCACATTAGAGCTAGGAATAACTGTTTAGACTGACTCCGTTTTTTTTCTTCCTCGTCCCTGAGTGTATTTCTGTGTGGAAAAACTTAAAATGATGTTTATTGTACTAGAAAATGTACTTAAGCATAGAGCGCTTGGCATGGCTGCCTGCTTGACTGCTATAAATTGTTCATGATATGTCTTTTCTTATATGCATCAACTGTAGCTCTTGCTGCAGAGATGCATACGATCTGCCTTCTCTACAGAGAGATGCTAATGTGCTTCAGTTTACTTAAGTTACTGCAGTACTGTTTTTTTTCTTAGACTAAGAGGAATGCTGCAGTATATTTCAGAGCATGAGGACTGGCTGTGTAATGTTGTCAGCGATGGAGAGTATGCTCTGCCTCCTGGAGATAAAACTTATATGTTCTCTATGATGAGTGGTAGAAAAGATCAACACAGATTCACATTGTCTTTCACTGAAACTTATGTTAATATTGACAAGCTGGTAAAAACAAGAACCTTCAGAGTTAAAGGTCTGCTTTGACACACATGCCCAGAGGACATGTTAGCTGCTGATACATTGGGCCAATTGAACTATTTATTATGTATAATTGTTACAAACTTTGTCTAGCAAATTTTTCATGGACCAATCCTGATCTTTTCAAATATATCCTGTTCAACAGTTTGGACAGATGATTATCAAATGATGGAGTCTTTTAACTGTTTGCTTTGACAGTTATTAATTATTTGTGTGGTGAAGCTGGTTACCTCAGTCACAGCTGCTTTGTGAAGCTCAAGCACTATCTTTTCCCATGCCCTTAGCTTCTTTGGTCCCCTATACTTCTCAGTGATTGTGGTGGAGTGTCTTTGTGAGTGCGAGGGGTAGATGAGATAGGGCAGGACTACATGTGGCTTGCTGGCTGTGTGTATGGATGGATGGCCTTCACATACATCCGTGCAGGGAAGTGATAAGGATTGAACTCCATGTTTCGGGACCCCTGGGTTGCTACTCGATGAGATAAACTCACCAAGTTGTGGCTATCTTTCAGTGTCCCTCATCTGGATTTGTGGATCTCCCTAACATCAAATCTCTGCCCCTCTTTCAGAAGCTTTAATTTATTGTACACCTAGAAGGCCTGCTCCAGACTCTCCAATGCCAAATAAGTAAGATGAGAAGGTGAGAAGGCATAGGTTTGATTTGGATTGCAAGGAAGGAGAAGGAATGGATTTGGATGCACCTACAGAAACACATAGACAACATCCTTCAGATTTCTCATTGTGATAGAACCCTTAGGACTCTACAAAGAGTGCTCAGGATGCTTGAGTCTACTATTCCAGTCCTCGGAGGGTGCACAACAGCTCAGCACCTTTCAGGGTTTGGCTCAGTACATAGTAATTACAAATGTTGGTCTGCACAGAATTACTTTAAGAAATAATTTCTATAATAAAAGTCCATATGAAAATATGTAATAAATAGTCATATGTGGTATTTTTTCAAACTACAGTAAAGATACTAAAATATATTGAGCTTGTTAGCACTAATCACCTGTCCAATTTTGATTTATACAAATTTTGTGTATGAGCAATAGCATGCTATGATATAGTAGATTGGTGTGGAGCTAGTCTACAGAAACTAAGCCACTCTGACCTGGACAGGGAACGATGGAAGGAAATAGTGAAGGAGGCATCGGACACCAACAGGCGTTAAGTCCATGGTTGTCAATGATGATGATGAACAGCGTGTTGAAGAGTATCTGAAACTATAAAATATTTTTAACCATCACTGTGGTTTAAGGCTGTCTTCCCTCTAAGGCTTAATGCAGTACTGTTCTGCCTTGCTCTTCATCTTTGTCAAATGCAGTTCATTATTGACCTAAGAAGCCAAAAGACCAGGGTCTCATCTAGCCAAAATTACATATAAGCAACATTTGAAAAAATCCTAAAAGTCAGTTCTACAAATGGCTCCTGGCTTCTGAATTTGAAGTAATAGGGGGCTTTACATTTTAGATTTCCTTCCAGATTTCGGAGCAGGAATTCCTGTTGCACATGCATATCGGCTTTGTCTGTCATGCTCTTAAAGGGTCGCAACAAGATGTTTTACTAGTCCTGATAAGGAATCAAGTTTCTACCACTGTTAAGCCACTGGATCCCTTCATTAGTCTGCAGAGGATATAAGATAGAGCTTGAAGGTCTTATCCTCCCTTACAAGGGTAGTCCTGTATTCTGTTTTCCTTTAGATCTTGAAGAGCAGATTGGTGCTTTCTGCAATATCCTGTTCTTTCATTACTGTAGTGATATTATATGCCCAAACTTGCAGAAAATTTAAGAGGAATTACTTGCTTTCCTTTTGTGATCCAAAGTTATCAGAAAAAAATCCAAACCCATTCTATCCTCATCTTGAAAGTTGAGAGGAGTTTATAAGTCCAAAATATTTTTAGGCAGAATATGATGGAGCAGGTGATTCTAGCAGTCTATTCTATCAACTTCATCGCCTCCATGGACCAACAAGATAGGAACTTTCATGTCTCTCTTGATTTGTGCCACCTGAAGCTCTTCATGTATTTGCAGATCATTTCTTCTCTTCTGTTTTGGCCTGTCTCTAGGTTTGGCCAGTCCCTCTTGAAGTCTTTTCTTGATGATGATGATGATTGATGATAATTGATGTTCAATAGAAGTTGCCCTAAAGGGACAGAAGGTGTCAGTTTTTGCTTTGTTTAAATGATTGATCATACTGGCTCCCTCTGAAGTTATGGTCTTCTTGTGTTCCAATATCTAGTCTAAAATTTCATGATTTTCTCACATGGGTTATCTTACATGCCATCTTTGAGTATATTTGATCTCTGCAGGAAAGACTGACATTCCTTCACAAAGATGGAAATTCTTCAAATTAGCTGTTCCTCTCACTTGCAGGTGTGTGCCAAGAGGTTTCTGTTGATTTTTTGTTTGTTTGAAAAGTGTATTATCATTCCAGGCCACCTCAGCTATTATTTATTCTCATCCTATTGGAAAACTTTAACTGTCATGCTCACAATGCTTCTAATGAACCAGGGTACCACCAACTTCTAGATGATCGTTGGACATTCAGAAATATGATATGTGGCTTAAGAATAGACACTGGGGTTTGATATTTATTCATGAGGAAAATAATTGAGAAAGTGCTAGTGGAGCATATTCTACTACTGCCAGTGCAAATTTTCAAATTTGGGAATAGGATAGAAATGGTGAAAATGATAGGTTGCCTACTTCTGGCCTTGGGCAGGATCAAGAAAGCCACAAGAAGAGCTATATAAGGGTATGTCTACACTACCCCCCTAGTTCGAAGTAGGGGGGGAAATGTAGTCATACGGAGTTGCAAATGAAGCCCGGGATTTGAATTTTCCGGGCTTCATTTGCATAAAGCCGGCCAGCGCCATTTTTAAATGCCGGCTAGGTCGGACCCCGTGCCGCGCGGCTACACGCGGCACGGGGTCCGACCTAGCCGGCATTTAAAAATGGCGCCGGCTGGCTTTATGCAAATGAAACCCGGGAAATTCAAATCCCGGGATTCATTTACAACTCCGTATGACTACATTACCCCCCCTACTTCGAACTAGGGGGGTAGTGTAGACATACACTAAGTTAGGTGATATTATTTATTATTGATATCTCATCAGCTTTAGAAGCTGTTGATCAGTTAGTGCTGCTGTCATGTAGGCACAAGAAGAATGATTTTTTATGACTTTTCTCACGTGCTAAATTCATTCAATTTTTGGAATCCTACGGAGTAGAGGAATTTCACTTTGTATAGTTCAAAATCCCTCTTCTGGTAAAGATCAGGTCTTCTGGTCTTAGGTTATGAGATGCCTCAACAGAGGAACTTTGTAAAATAATAGTTTATTTGTATGCCTTTGCCTTTGCCAGAAATTGTAAGTTACATATCTTTGCTTCTGCAGTGTAGGTTTTGACTTTATAAACACCTTCCCCTTTTTGGTGATTAGATGATGAGATCCTTCCAGTTTGAAGTTCAAGAATGCAGAAAGAAGAATGTATTAGTTGCTAATGATTATTCTGTGACAAAACTGATATCTATGAGAATCTTCCCATCTTTCGAAAGGATTGTACTACAGGATTTGCTCAGCTACATTACAATCATTTTTAAATTGCACTTTGATATGCCTGTTCCTTAATCTTGCTGCAGCAGGGGTGCCTCCAGATCCGGGGCCAGCCCTGGACTACATGGCCGCGGCAACGACACCTCCAGTCCCGGCTGAGGCACCCCTGAGAAACCTCAGCCCCAGTGCTACCTCCTCTCACTGCATCCTTTCCAGCTGCAGGGAGAAGGGAGCGCTCTCCAGTGCCTGTATGGAGGTGGGAGGGGGGAGGAGAGGCGGGGCTGAGCTGAAAATCGGCTTGTGTGCCATAAATGGTTTGATTCAAACTAACGCAGCCCGGAACACACTTTCACTTTCGAAACAGCTGGGTTTTGAACCAGCGTGCAGCTGAGATTATGTTAATGAAGCATGGGATGTTTAAATCCTGGCTTCATTTACAAATTTAAATGCCTACATTTGCATCCCTAGTTCAAACTAGGGTGCAACTGTAGACATACACCAATACTTGATACTTTTGGAGTTGGAGTAAGAAGTCCTCCAAAGGTTTGAGGTGTCTCAGTCGGGGCCACATCAGTGAGCGTTGGAGGGTTTTGGAGGAGAATTTTGCTTCTTACTTGTGTGGTCCTCAACTGATTTTTCTGAGAGTCAGAAGGATCTGACCCAAAAAAGGTTCCCTACCCTTGCCATAATAAAGACAGTATGTCAAAATAACTGCTTGTATTGCAGATGCAGACTATATTATTTCAGAATAATATCAGTTATTCCAAAATAATGCTGCTATGTAGACATATCCCAGGAGTTGGCAATCTACGGCATGCATGCCACTTATGGCACACAAGCCAATTTTCAGCTCAGCCCTGCCTCTCTTCCCCCAGGCAGCTGCTGGAGAACGCTGTCTTTCCCCTGCAGCAGGTAAGATGCAGTGAGAGGAGGTAGCACTGGGGCTGAGGTTCCTCAGTGGTGCCTCAGACAGGACTGGAGGTGACGTTGCTGCGGCCACGCAGTCCAGAGCTGGCCCTGGATCTGGAGGCACCGCTGCTGTAGCCACGTGGTCTGGGGCTGGTCCTGGAGGCTAAAAGCACCACTGGCATGGCCACGTGGTTTGGGGCCAGCCCTGGAGGTGCCACTGCTGAACCCACGTAGTCTGGTGCTGACTTGGGATCACATGGCAGCGGCACCTCTGTCTTCTGGGACCGGCCCCGGACCATGTAGGCTGCAGCAGTGGGGCCACTGGGGCCAGCCCAAGACCACAGCAGCAGCGGAGCCTCCGGGGCTAGGCCCAGACCACATGGGCCCCAGGATTTGGGGCCTCCCTCTGGGGCAGCCGGGACAGCATGTCCGCGACTGCTACTTCAACGGGGCATGAAGCCAGGTAAGGTCCCCCCCTCATGCCCAGACCCTCCCACCCAATCCCCTCTCTTCCCTCCTCCTCAAGGCCCTGCTCCCCAGCTTTCTCTGACACCTTTTCTTGTTCCTGCACCCTCTCTCCTGGCTAGCACCCCACACTGCTCCTGTATCCACATTGCTCCTGCAACCTCTCTCCTGGCCACACACTGCACCCTCCCTTACTCCTGCTCCCTCCACCTGGACAGACATCCTACTCCCAGCCTGCTTTGGCACCCTATCCCTCACCCAGACCTTGCAACTTCTTCCCCTTCTGTACTCCATCTCCCCCCAGATCCTGCACCCCATCCCTATCCCACTCTCTAGCAGCCCTGTCCCTCACACTGCACTCTCATTTTTGTCCCTACCCCAGGGCCTAAGGAGGTCCATAAAATCCACTAACTCCATAACCCCAAAAGAGTAAATCTGGTCTATGGGAAGCCCTGAACATCAGCCCCCTTCCTTCCCCTTACTCCATGAGGCTTGGGCACCAGAGGATTGAGGTGTCTCAGTTGGGGCCACATCAGTGAGCACTGGGGTTTTTTGGAGGAGATTTTTGTTTCTCACTTGTGTGATCCTCAACTGATTTTTCTGTGGGTCAGAAGCCTCTGACCCGAAAAAGGTTCCCCACCCCTGCCATAATAAAGAAAACATTAAAACCTTTTGTGTTGGACATAATATTTTACTTGATTTAAAATGAGGTTTGATAAACTAACATAAGAGTTAAAATGCTTAATCTGTTTCATAATTTAAATTAAACCATTCTCCCTATCTGCAACTGTTTCAGAAAATAAGGTCACCATACCCAGCCTCTCCTTGCCTCCCCTCCCCCTTCCTTTCCTGGGCACACAGATCAGTGAATAAGTTAAATCTCAGGACCCTCTGAAAGGTTGCTGACCCCTGCACTAAAAGGTAAGATATGCATCTTAATTTGTTTATTAATGAAGCTGCTGTAAGTAGAACCATTATTGACTTTAAAAAGTATCATCAGCATGTGAACCCGTACATAGAGGTGAATAAGTCAAATCTCGGCACTCTACCTCTGAAAGGTTTCTGACCCCGATATAGCATATATTCCTATTTGAGGGGAATTAAATAAAATCAGTAAGTCATATAATTTAAATAATAGTAATTATAATGTCTCTGTAGACATTTCTTATATATGACATAAAGCAAGGTAATACAAGTTTTTATTTTAATACATTAAAACAGGATTTGGTTTTTTCACTTTTGAGTTATGCCTCAATTGAAGTTGGCAGAGAGAGCCTACTACTCTACACTGACATTTCCATATCAATGCATAAGGTATGGACAAAAATGAAGCATGTATATACTAATTAGATCTAGGGTTGCTAACCCTCTAAAATTGTCCTGGAGTCTACAGGAATTAAAGTTTTAAATAAAGGTTATGTCGTGCGATAAAACTTTCAGGAACATATCCAAACAAAATTGGCAACCCTATCAGAAATAGGGTATTATGGACTCATCCATTTAAAATGGAGTACTAATTGTATTATAGGCAGGTGCTTATAACATTGCCAAATATAATTGTTTAACTTAATTTTTTTTCTAACCTAGGTCTCTTCATTGTGTTCAGTTTTGGGCTTTATTTTCTGGTTTTAAAATTTCAGCAAAAGCAGTCCATGAATGAAGTTAGGGAAAAAAGGAGGTAATTTGACCAATTACAGATGTTTCTTTGAACTATTTTAGTACCTACATACATTGGAATAGGTACTTGAAATGTAGCAAAGAGGGCTGTGGGGCAAAATAGGTGCCTTGTGCTGTCCCTGTTAAATCTGTTAACTATCAAGTATTGGAGATCCACAGAGCTTCACCAATATAGCAGTCATAGAGGACAACTTATTTACTGGTGAACTCTGCATTACACTTTCTTTAAATGTATGTTTGATTTACTAGTTATGCATCATATTTTTATGTGTAAAGATGGGGGCATTTAAATTCAAGCAGTCTTTATTAATATCAGTCCTTCTCTTTTCTTTCTTTAAATAATAAAAGCACAGAGACAAAGAAAGTAAATACATTAAAAAATGAAATCTTTATTTTTGGCTTGATTATAATGTAGTTTACGTTCTTTATGGTAACAGCAATTTCCTGCATGCAGTTCACCAACACATTACAAGTCAAAAGCTTTAGTAAAAGAGTCTAACTTTAACTTTAGCTTGTGTATGAAACACAAAATGTCCTGATCTTGATTACAGAAGTGTGCCATTTTGTTCCCAGAAAATATTGTGGATCCCAAATTGTATTTAGAACAGTTCTAGCTCAGCATGGATCAAAAAGATTAAGAATAATCTATGTAAACAAACACTGGGAAAAAAGTAAGGATTCCGTGAACAATTAGACTATCTTAAAACTTCTGATGCAAGCAGTGCTAGAAATTCAAATATCCCCGTCACTTCCGCTCACCAGCTATAACTATTTAGAAGTAAATAAATTTGAATTCGTTTTACACAAAATATTTCACATTGAAATATTTGCAATTATAATATTAAAACAAAATAACCTATAAATACTCACAAATGTCTTTATTTCTTACATTATGAAATTCTCCATTGAAAATTACCATGGATAGAAAATAAGCAAGTGATTGGGGAAAATAACTTAAGAAACAATGACATGAACCTGTTGACAGTTTTCTTATGTACAAAACTGTTGCCAAATAATATGATTTATTTTTACATTATTTATATATACTAACCACATTTACAAAAGGTTAAACAGTTTGTAGTAGACCCTATACAGTTTGGTTCTACACCAAATAGTAGCCATTTAAAATGCAAAACTAATGAAGCTGGTAAATAATTGCAAACTATTGCTTAATGATATGAAGGAATGAGGTCTGCTTGAACAATTTAATTCACTTTACCACTGACCTATGGCTTCCTACAATGAAGACACTGGACAGTAGATGGAGCAAAATACGGCTGCAAAGGCAATATTAACATGCATCAGTGATACCCTCCAAATTATTTATAATGGCATAGAATACAATATATTACCTGTTGAAAGCTTGCAAACTAAATATACTGCGGCACTTATTTGATGCAATGTATAGTGTCATGACCACTTATTTGTATACTCAAATGTGCACAACAGTGTAAAATAAGTATTTACATAAGAGGGAATTTTATTGACCTATTAGATGTCAGTCTTACTCAGAAGAGTAGGTGTGAAACAATACTTCAGGATAAAGTAGAACTTCTAAACAAGTGACTTGTTTTAGTGAAGTCATTTTTTAAGGGCAGATTCCGTCCAATATTTTTTTTTCTGCAGAACATTTAACATAAACAAAAACTATGTGGTTGGACTTTGGATGAAGTTTGTATTTGCTGATATTTAATGACTTGCATAAAAATAATCCATTTCTAAATTCTGGTAAATTAGAGGATTTGCAGGCACATAAAGATTTGTCAGGATGCAACAACACAAATAGTTAAAACACCTCAAATTTTAGAGCCACCCTGAAATGTGTAAGTAATTAACACTGTTGCTTTGTGTGATATTATGTTTGTTTTCCAAGTGTGATCTATAAGTGCAGCATGCCTTCATGCAAATCACTTTGGTCTGTACATTATAGAGAATTAGAGAGGAGAACACCTGGTCCTCAAACCCTCTTCCCCAACACAAAACCCATTTACAAAAATAGTCACATATAGTAGTAAACAGCCGGTGAATTTAAAAAAACCAATAGATTCACCAAAACCAATTTTGTAAAAATATGGCAAATGTGGGAGTTGAATTACAAACAGTGGATACAGTTACTGTACTAAATATTTTGTGGTATGTTAAAACACACAAAATTATAGCTTTGCAGTTTCATTGTTCCTACAGACTGTTGCAACTGCGTGTTGCTCTTCAGTAGTGTCAGCTGTAGTGAAAACAGTAACCTCCTGTCAGAGTTGTCACCATGTCACAGTTTGATGATGAGGGATCACTGTCTTGTTATAGGCACTGACCTTGAGTGTGTGTATGTATATATACACATATATATCTATCTATATATATGTAAAAACTGTCAGTTTGGCATATACCTCCTACAGGAGATCTGTTGACACAAATACATCTTTCAAAGGCTGTAAACAATGTCACATAAACAGAATTATTAGTTTTTTATTTTTTTACTTTCCCTGACATTTTTACCTTTATAGTCTTTTTCTGCTTTATAGTCTTTTTCATATTTCTCTTTCTCTGGCTTTGTTACACTGTCATAGGAAGGTGGAGAGGTTGTAGAGGAGCTCTCATCTGTTTTTTCTGGAGTGGAGTTTTCATTCAGTTTATCAATAATCATATCTTTGACAGGTAGGCCATCCCCTTTGCTTTTATCTTTGTTATACATACAGGAGACTTTTTTAACTTTTTGCTTTAAAATGTAACATCTGTAAGCACGCTGAATAACAGTAGCAGATACCTCCTCTTGTTTTCGTTTTAAGGTAGTTGTGATCGGTTCATAGGACACTTTAGAAGGGTTGGCTGCCATAAACCGATCTTCCATTTGTATTCGAAGTGCATCCATCTCATCACTGTCCCCCAAAACACGCTTTGTAAAAGCAAACAAGATGTCAAGGCAGTGAATTCTGTCACCACTCACCATGGGCAGATCCATTGCAATAAGTTGAACTTTATTTGGTTTTGCTATAAGAAGAGGAGGATCCAATGAAGCTGCAAAATCAGAAAGTTTACTGTATTCTATAAACTGGGTTGCATCTGGGTCAAACTTTTCCCAAACCTCATAGAACATCTCAAAGTCGTCCTCACTCAAGGGCTCAGCACTTTCTTCTGTGGCAACACTGAAGTTCTCCAAAATAACAGCAATATACATGTTTACTACAACTAAAAATGATATGATAATATAACTGACAAAAAAGAAAATCCCAACTGAAGGGTTACCACAGTCTCCTTTAACAGAGCTTCCTGGGTGATCTTTATTAGGGTCACAGTCTGGTTCTCCACTGTTAAGAATTGGTGCTAACAAGCCATCCCAACCAGCTGACGTGGTAATTTGAAATAGGCAAATCATGCTGTTGCCAAAAGTTTCAAAGTTGAACATGTCATCAATCCCAACTTCCCTCTTAACATAGGCAAAGTTGGACATTCCAAATATAGCATAGATAAACATGACCAGAAAAAGCAGGAGACCAATGTTAAATAAAGCAGGAAGAGACATCATCAAAGCAAAAAGCAGAGTGCGGATCCCTTTTGCACCCTTAATGAGACGCAGGATTCGTCCTATTCTGGCAAGTCGGATAACTCTGAACAAGGTAGGGGACACAAAATATTTTTCAATCACCTTAGCTAGAAACATGCCTGTAAAAACAAGAAATTCACATTGTAAAGTAAATGGTACAATAGCAGCTTTTTAAGCATGTTAACTCATTATTTGCGGAAATATTTATTTATTGTTGTCTCAGAAACAATCAGAATAGTAAGTTCGTGTTTGGTATTAATTTTCATCATTTAAAACAATCTTCACTGGAAAGAAAATAATAACATTAGTATCACATCGAGTGTTTGTTTTATTGTGAAAATGTTACATTGAAGACATCTTGGTTTCCTTCTGCAGAGATTATAATAAGGTAAAGACACTCTGCAGGAATAGGGAAAGGAGTGAGAGAAAGTGAGTTGCTTAGAGCAAAGGTAGCTTGTTTCTATTAAACTTTGCATCTACTCATAAGGCCGTGTCCAACAAAACTTCTATGGCAGCGGTGAAAAATAATTTTTCATTGGAAGCCACTTCAGAAATTTTGGCCTTCAATTTTTGAAGTGGGGTGGGGCCTCGGGCAGAAGAAGCGAGTCCAAGACACTTCTGTGCTTTCCTGCCCATTGACTCTGATTGGTCTGGGGGTGGGGGAGTGCATGAAGTCTTTGTACCCCCCCGGAAAGAACCGCCAACTATTTTGAACAGCTAGAGGTTCCCTCTAGGTGCCTGTGCCCCTAATGGGAGGAGACTTCTCGTTCTCCCCTCCATCCCTAGTCAATCAGGGCCTAGGCATGGGGGGAGCACACCAAGTCTGCCCCCACCATGCAAGGGAGCACCATGCTTAATCTACCTTCCAGCTAAGCAGCAGCTGGCAGTTGACTCTAAGTGCTGAGCTCTTGCAGGGTGGAAGGAGACTTTGCATGCTTCCCTTGCCCCCAATCAAGGCCTTTGGAGAGGGGGGGGAGTGTGAAGTCTCTCGCTCCCTGTTCTCCGGCGTGTGGTGGTAAGGGCCACACTCTTCCCCCTCCCTAGGGCCTGATTGGCTTAGGTGTGGGGGAGCATCAGGACCTCCACAGACCAGATCTGGCCCGTAGAGGCCCTTTTGCTCACCCCTGCTCTATGGGTATGTTTAAACTTCAGTTAGACACCCACGACTGGCCAATACCATCTGACTTGGGTGAAAGGCCTGTTTGTCTGCAGTGTAGATGTTCATACTCAGGCTGCAGCCTGGGCTCTAGGATTCTGTGAGGTAGGAAGTTCCCAGAGTTTGGGCTGCATCTTACACCCAAATATCTACACTATTAAGCCCCTTATGCTGCCACTCTGAGCCCAGGTCAACTGGCACAGGCCTGCTGAGGGTTTTTAACTTCAGTGAAGATGTACCCTATGAGGTCTGTCAAAAAATCTGCAAAACAGTTCTAGAAAACTGTGGCACCATTGAGATTTACTACCTTTTAGCTAACTGAACTCTAAATATTTAGCCTCCATGATGATTAAAAATATCCCTCCCTGTTCATATACTCTTCAGTTTTTCTAATCAATACAGACTTGTAGTTATGTAGTAAAAACAGCTGAATATTTTTGTATTTATTTATAAATGGCAATGCACTATTTTTGTGAAAAAATTACCCCAATTTCAGATTCTGACATTTCAAATTACAATATACCAAATCAGATCAGTAAAAATGTTCTTTATATGCATCTTTTTATGAATATTGCATTATAAAAATGAACACAGAAGAATTGTTATATGAATTGTAGGCTATATAGCAAATGACAAGCTGTATACAAAGCATCATAAAATCATTAAATGAAATGTTTACTTTCTGCTCACATAGTCCCTTCATGAAAGTAAATTGTTCTTACCCACGATGGAGAGAATGACAACCACAAAATCAAAAATGTTCCAGCCTATGGTGAAGTAGTAATAACGAAGTGAAATCAATTTCAGGACACATTCTCCAGTGAAAAGGACAATGAATACCAGGTTTATCCTTTGTAAAATAGTTTCCATTTCATCACTCTGGTCATCTGTTTCAATCATCATAGTGACCATGTTAAGGCATATAAGAATCATGATGCCAATATCAAATCCTTGTTTTGTTACAAAATCAAAGACCATGCCTTGGAATTTGTTCTGCCAAAACAAACAAAGAAACAAACAAAACAAAAACGAATACTATTTATAAATTGAAAATGTTTTTCTATACAAATCTGCAAATTCAGAGAAAGCAATCCTCTGTATCTTGGCGGGAGTTAGCTCTGAAGGACAGGCATTGGTAAACTGATTCATACTCACAACCCAGAGGGTAACTTATCCTTTCCCCACTTCTGACTTGTTATAGAACAAGATGTCAGAGGTGAGCAAGAAGGGAATCACTGTTGGCTAGAAGGGTGATGTCAGTGAACAGTAAATGTTATCTCACAGCCTCTGCTCTGCATAACTGCCTTCACTGATTGTGCTCAGTGACTTAGTTGGATGGGTTAAGGTTATATTTAATTTAAGACTACGTATGTCTTTCTGGGACAACTATTATTTAATTTGCTATAGTGGATAATTTCTGCATTAAGAATTATTTTCCAAAGATTGTGGAGATTAAATGGAAGAATTTACCAAACAATACAGTATCTGGTTCACAGTATCAAGGAGCTCACATAAAGATTTAGGTTCATCTGGAAACTAAACCTCTATGGACATAGTCTTATTTCTTCCCACAATCCCTAACAGGCCCTCTTTGGTTGTCTTTGAGGTTAGTGGTGAGTTGGGTCTGTCCTCTTTTTTTTTTTTTTTTTTGTCTTCAAAGCCACCAAGTTTCCACTATCATACTACCTGATTTCTGGTCTTTACAGAACTTCCAGAAAAGACAAATGCATTCCCATTTCCTGCAAAGGTTTTCTGGAGTGGGAAGGCTAAGAAAGATCCTCTCCCACTCTAGGACAGGAAAACTAATACACAGCCAGAATTGAATGCCGCTGCCCTTGGACTTACCCAAGTTATGTAGTGCATCATGGAACTTAGCACAGGTATCTAGGGAATCACCCATTTTGTATGTCCAATGTATGTGTTTTTAAAGAAAATATGAGAAAGATTCAATGAGCTAACTAAAAAAAATAGAGGAAGGAGAAAATTCTGCCTCTTTAATGGAAATAATAGAAAAATTATTTCCTTTACCAAATACATAGTGTAGTTTGCAGCTGTAACTCTCAATTGAAGTTTGCCAGCTCCTGAAATATGTTCAGAAAGTAGACTAGTTTGTTTCAGTTTTGAACTTGGGAGCTGCAACACTCAGAGAGAAGCAAACCAGCTCACAAAGGAGAGGACTAACTTCCTCTCCCCACAAAGGTCATCTTTGTACTGCTGTGGGAAAGTTGCATGGATCATGCCATTCAGACTTTGTAGAGACCCCATGTCCAGAGGGACAGAGATCCAACCTGGCACCAGGAAGCCAATGGGCCTGGTAGCAGCCAAGAGAAAATTCTGCACCACCCAGAGATGAAGTATGGAAATCCTTTTTTGTTTACTGGGAAAAATAGGGAGGAAATTGGGGGATTGGAAGAGTTATGAGTGTTGGGAGGTGGGGAATTAGTTGATTTGTTAATGTTTAGTACTTACTTCTCAAACCTCATCCTTTCAACTGCAGTTCCTATCTTTCTGTTTCTTCTTTGTTACACTGTTATTTTTGGATCTCCCACTGTTCCTTTTAGAGTGCATCTACTCTGCACCATAGTTCAAAATAAGATTCACAATTTGAGCTAGGCAAATTGCATATCTGATTTCAGTCTTACTTCGAAATAGCTTATTTCATTCTTTGACATTGTATACACAGCGCCAAATTTTGAAATAACCCACTATTCTGAAATGTCCCTTATTCCGCATGGAATAAGGTTTACAGGGATGGTGGAGTAGCAAGCCCATTATATTTCAAAATAACAGGCTTGCTGTGAAGATGCAGGATAGCTATTTTGGGATACACCAGTATCCTGAAATAGCATTGCAGTGTAGACATAGCCTTACTGAACTTTTTTTTATATATTATTTCTTTTCCAGTGGGTTTTATACTTATTTGTTAGCAGCATTATTCATTTTCCAGACAAAATGTGGAGTCGTTTTGGGTAGAGGCACTACGTGTCAGAAAAAAGAACCCAGGACCCAACTCCTAGGGGGAGAGGGAAGAAGCCTGTCCCAAGGAGCAAGCATCAGGGAGGAGGATTGAGTCACAACTGGTGGTAGGGCTATACAGTCTTAAAATTATTGTTTAAAATGGGTATTTAATTAAGGAAGCATGAAAATAAAATGAGACTTACCCCTGGCCTAGGAATAGGTTTTTGTGGTTTCTTGGACCCCAGTTTTTTCATTGCATTATAGTATTTCTTCTGTTCTTCTGTCATAAATATGTCTTGACCTCCGAAGTAAGGAAATGAGATCAAAACTGGTTACAACCGTGTTTACGTCCATAACTTCTAGCTATTGTACGTCACCATATAATTTAGTGATGGCTGTTTGAGTTTATATTTGATTTATAAATTAAAATTCAATTTTCAGGTATCCATAAGAATGTTATTGAAAGAGCTCTGTCAGCACAAAGTATATCCTAGGCTACCTCTACACTACGTCCCTCTGTCGGCAGAGAGATGTAAATGAAGCACTTTGAAAGTACAAATAAAGCCGGGATTTAAATATCCTGTGCTTCATTTGCATAAGTACAGAATGGCGCTCTTTCGAAAAAGCACTATTTCAAAATCGAAACCGCAGTCTAGACGCAGTTCTTTTGAAAAAGTGCCCCATTTTTTAAAGAACCGCATCTAGACTGCAGTTTCGATTTTGAAATAGCGCTTTTTTGAAAGAGCGCCATTACGTGATTATGTAAATGAAGCGCGGGATATTTAAATCCCAGCTTTATTTGCATTTTCAGAGTACTTCGTTTACATCCCTCTGCCAACAGAAGGATGTAGTCTAGACACACCCCCAGTGACTACTTCTACTGGCAGTTGGAGGATTTCTCCATTATTTGGAAACCATCTCTCCGTCCTCTCCAGTAACATAAGACCACCATAGCAGTTTCTGCTATGACGTGTTCTCGGTTCCTGACACTGAACATGTGTCAGGAAGAAAACCGGCATGGCTAAGACATTTCTGTGCCCTCACAGTCTCTGACTGCTGGAATGATTTTTCAGGTCACAGAAAGCAAGGTATAAATTAGGGCATTTTTCATGTTGTTCTAATTTGTGCCAACCATTACTAGCTTCTTCCTGGCTGGCTCCAGTATTAGAGGGGTTTGGGGCTCAACAGTGACACAGAACCACTTTTGAATAATCCTCCGGGTCACTTCTGAACTGTTCTAAGCTCAGTGTGGATGCAGGTCACCATTGGGCCAATAGTCTATATACCATTAGTTAAGAAACAAGCAAAATGGAGAGATACTGGGCATGAAGCATTCTATCATAAGAAGACATGAATTAAAAAAAAACAACCAAGTTGGAACCCCTATTCATTTTAAAGATTTGTCCACATAGGGAGTGCTTATTGGTACAAGACTAATGTATTCTATACCAGTAAAGTGTTTCTAGTGTAATGCACCTATACCAGTAAAGCTGTGCTTTATATTGGTATGGCAAAACTAGTGCCTCCCAGTGAAACAAACTACTCCAGTAAAAGTGCAGTTTTGCTGGTGCATCTGTACAAGGGGCATCTGCCAGCACAGCTTTGTTGGTTAGGGATCACCTCTATTCACCTTTTCAACTGACATAGCTACATTTGTAGAATTCTTTAGTATAGACAAAATCTTTCAGTGCCTGTTATTTATATTTCACATTAGCCTCCATTTTGCATGTACAAGTGCTACCAGTCAAATATCTGACTGCTTGACTTGTGGGTGCTTTCAGCATTTTAGCATTTATGTTAGCAGATTATGGACACTATTAAATGGAAGTCCAGTGTTAAAGTTAGTCTTTTAGGGTATGACTACACTAGCTCATTAATTCGAGCTAGGTAGGTAAATCAGGCAACCGGAGTTGCAAATGAAGCCCAGGATTTAAATTCCCGCCATTTTTAAATCCCCCTTAGTTTGAACGAACTGCCCACGGCTACACGCGGCAGTTTAATGTTAATCCGAACTAAATGCTTAGTTCGGATTAACTGTTACTCCTCATGGAATCAGGTGTAACAGTTAATCTGATCTAAGGACTCAGTTTGGATTAACTTTAAACTGCCGCGTGTAGCCGCAGGCAGTTCGTTCGAACTAAGGGGGATTTAAAAATGGCGGAACATGCAAATAAATGTAATTCCCGGGCTTCATTTGCAACTCCGGTTGCCTGATTTGCTTATCTAGCTCGAATTAACGAGCTAGTGTAGACATACCGTTAGTGTCTACTAAACTGGAAACTTAAGTCTTAAGTCATGGCATTTGCCCATTGAAGCATTTGAAGAAGCTGCAGGTTAGTCTGCAGTTATTCTAAAGAGAAATGCTGATTGTTTAAAGATGTTTATGTCACAATAAATGTTTTTACAATTCACAGCTGAGTTTTGCCTTAGACTCAGCTGGGAGTAGAATCAAAATGTTTTATCTCGTTAATTGACTAGAGTGGCCACAGCTGAAGCCAAAGTATTTTCACAGCGAACAAAGATATTTAAGAAGATAGTTAGGCTGCAAGTTCCAGCAGACATTTTAAGAATTATGAGACTAAGTACGAAATATCCTAGGGCCTCCAATTATTTTGAATTAAACTATTTTAAAATTACTTGAAAGTTCAAAAGATGCAGAGAAAAAATATTTTCCCTGTTGCTTTCCTACCTTCTTTCACCTTTCTAATGAACTATAAATTAAAGGATTAAATATGGTTTACATACAAGTTGCTCCCATCTCCTATAACTGAACAAGTTGAATTATATTGCTCATTCATATAGATCTTTAATAAGCTTTACAGGAGAGAAATCTCATTAGGATTAATGGAACTTAGTCTTAGTTATAAAGGTTTCTAGAACGGGATTTGTAATTGCTTCCTTGTTATTTCTATTTTATTATAGTTGTATGCATGCAGGGCATGTCTACACTGATTCTGGAAGGTACAATTTCCAGAAAGAGGAGACATACCCATGTTGTCTCTGATAGAGCTAGCATTCTAAAAATAGAATATGTTCCCAGTAGTGTGAGCAATGGGGACAGGTGCCAAATATGTGCTTAATGTCAGGGATGGGTTTGTACTTGGAGCAGCTAATGCTGACACTCATGGCTGTGCTACTCATTGAATGGTAAGTATTTAAGTAATAAGTACCTCTAATTAATTTTAAAGAAGGACTTTTTTCTAGAGGATAACTTTCAGATAATCAGAATGGTAACACACATTCCTCTTTTGCTTATTTATTGTATTTTTTCGTGCATAATTTGCAAATTACTGTGAATTTGTCTATATTAAACAAGGGCTTATTGTTCCTCCTCTTATCTTGAAATGAAGTCAAAATGCTAACATTACGATGCTTCAGTCATATCCATGGCAGCAGATTTTTTCATTGCAAAAATAGGACCAGGCAGAAGGTGAATTCATTTAAATTGTGTAAATTGTTATTTACATACAATATACCATTGTTTCACTCTTAAGGGATGTCTAGAAACTAAATAGACTTGGATTCATAGCTTTTCATTCAGAGCTTATTCACTTTTAAAACAGTAAATAAATACTTATCTTCTTTTTTTGTTGATTGAAGTTGTCTATGATGACACCAATGAAAAGGTTCAGGGTGAAGAATGATCCGAATATGATAAATATGACAAAGTAAAGATACATGTACAGGTTGTCCTCATACTTAGGCTGATCTAATAGCTATAAAACACATATTTTTATATTATCTGTATGAACACTGAGAAACAAAAATTGCATTTTATTCATAAAGCAGCTACTCATGGCAAAAGGAGTTAGATATTGATACCATAGTATAGGTAGATAGTATATATTAGCAATACATTTTATTTGTGTAGCAAAATGAAACTCTGTACTCAAGTACATGGAATTTCTCTGCATCTCTCTCTTTGTGGGGAGGGGGTAATGGGGATACACAATTGCCAGCATGGGGGGGAAAAATAGGGGAACCTTGGATGTGGCGGGGAGGAAATGGGGGCTGGCGCTAACATTAGCTGTAACAAGGTTTGTGATTGATAGCAACCATTAACAACTTCCAGTGTAACAACTAGAGCTGTCAAATGATTTAAAAATTGCAAATTAATCACGAGATAAGAAAAACTAATCTTTATTAATCACAGTTTTAATTATCCTATTACACAATAATAGAATACCAGTTTAAATGTATTATAAATATTTTTTATGTTTCTCTCCCTTTTTAAATATATTAATTTCAATTACAACATGGAATATAAAGTGTACAGCACTCACTTTATACTTCTATTACAAATATTTGCACTGCAAAAAAAAATAGTATTTTCAGTCCACGTCATGTAAGCTCACTCAGTCCTACTTCTTGTAAGGCCAATTGCCAGACAAACAAGTTTGGTTATATTACGGGAGATAATGCTGCCTGCTTCTTATTTACAATGTCACATGAAAGTGAGAACAGGTATGCACATAGCAGTGTTGTAGCTGCTGTTGCAACGTAACACCATGCCAGATATGTTAAACATTCATATACCCCTTTGGGCTTCAGATTCTAGGCTCTAGTGTTTTAACATTGTTTTGGTTTTGACTGTAGTTATATAAAAATAAGTCTACATTTGTGAGTTGTATTTTCACAACAGAGATTGTGCTGGAGTACTTGTATGAGGTGAACTAAAAATACTATTTCTGTCTCCCCTGCATATCTCAGATGTTGCTCAATCCTAAAAAGTAATTTGCATCAAAAAAGTTGGGTAACATACAGTGTCCGATGAAGTGCGTGACCTTCTAATTTTCAATTATCATATAAGGTTATATGTTCTCATATGTTTTCTCTTTGCATTTCCCAAATACCCCTGTGTCCAATTTGTTAAAACAAAGGCAGTGGCAAAGTCATCACCATTTGGTGTCTTTAAATTGAGACTAGACTTTTTTTTCCAAAAAACTGATTAGTTCCACTACAAATTATTGGAAGATTAATTGTCTTGACTGCAGTAATTGCTTTGTGAAATTCTATGGGCTATGTTATGTAGGAAATGTCATTAGTTGATAACACTGCTCCCTTTTGGCCTTAAAATTGAAGAACTCATGTTGTTACTATTCAATATTTTAATACAATTCAATAGAACTATTAAAACTTGGTTATATATGTGTAATGCCAGAATATATTCCACAAATATAAATGGCTTCAGAACTTATACTTACATCTCGCGAATCAACAGCTGCATACATAATATCCATCCATCCTTTAAATGTAGCCTGGAAATGGAACACAAGAGTTTATTTACCTATAAAAATGCAGCCTCTACAAAATGATGAGAGCGCATCACTTAATAACCCTTAAAAAAATTCAAGCCAGCTCTGGTTGTGCCAGAATCAATAACATTCAAATAATACAATATGGGCTCATCTACATTGGCCCCTTTTCCGGAAGGGGCATGTTAATTTCATGAGTCGTAATAGGGAAATCCGCGCGGGATTAAATATCCCCCGCGGCATTTAAATAAAAATGTCCGCCGCTTTTTTCCGGCTTTTAGAAAAGCCGGAAAAGAGCGTCTACACTGGTCCCGATCCTCCGGAAAAGGGCGCTTTTTCTGGAGGATCGGGGCCAGTGTAGACGCTCTTTTCCGGCTTTTCTAAAAGCCGGAGAAAAGCGGCGGACATTTTTATTTAAATGCTGCGGGGGATATTTAAATCCCCCGCGGATTTCCCTATTACGACTCGTGAAATTAACATGCCCCTTCCGGAAAAGGGGCCAATGTAGACGTAGCCTATATGTATTTAGCATTAGTCTCCTACCCTTCATCATAATAGTAACCAGTTATTCTAAAAATATTGCAGTCATATGTATGCCACTACTTCATCCCTTCACCATATGTGGCTCCTGATCTTTGCTTAGGAACCTCAGTGATATCATTAAGTGGTTTGTGTACAGAATAAGTGGCAATTATTGCCCGTTTTAAGTAATAATAGAGTAAAATGCAGCACCAGAAAATGTGATTTCTAACATTTCACTATGCATTTAATATGCTGCATAGAGCTGTAATAAATATTAATCCAATATGAAAATTGAGGTTTTTTTAGTACATTTGTCCTTTAAATATTTTAGAATGATCCTTTTTGCTTAATTAACACTAATGTGATTTCTCTGCATTCATTACTTGTAAATGGCAATAGTACAGATTTTTGTAGTGACAACCACTGTTAATCCCAGCCATACAGGAAGAAAGACACGGTACAAGGGATGTAGTTTAACTAGGTCACAAATTTATTAAGTTTATATATCTGGGGACTATTTGGAAATAATTTGTCCAGCACAGGTCATCCTTCCTTCCATATTTTGTTAACTTGATGGATGGCTGCCATCATGCCTCTGCACAGGTTCCTGCCTGATGCTGGGATCCTACTGTTCACCATATGCACAAGGAGTCAGGGGGTTGCCTCATTGCTGAATCAGACAGAAGCTCCATTCTGATTCCCCAGCTTCTTTAGGGGAGACTTTCTTCTAGCTGCACTTCCAGTCTACTAGGGAAATTGATTCCACCCTACTGAATGTATATCTGCACTGGGCATATAATGGTGTACTGGCCAGGAGAGAGGGCTTACATGCTCTTCCCTTGGGTGCATGGGTTTCAGTGAGTTCTGCGGCACTCCTCCTCAGATCAGCCAGTCAGCTAGAATGCCTTCCTTCTTCTCAGTTCCATTTTCCTCCTCCCAAAGCCAAAAGGAACAGAACTCCCAGAAGGAGGGGGGAGAAGAATGGAGAGGGCAAGAGGCCCTTAAAGAAGCTTGAGGCTATGCCTCCACTACAGCCAGGATCGATGCTCTGGAGGTTGAGGGACTGGAGATCAATTTAGTGAGCTTAGTGAAGACCTGCCAAATCGACTGCAGATCACTCTCCAGTTGACCCCAGTGCTGTACCCAGACAAGAAGTGCACAGTAGGTTAATGAGAGAGTTGACTCAGTGCAGTGTAGACCTAATGTATGTTGACTCCAGCTACATTAGTCACATAGCTAGAGTTCTGTACTTTAGGTCAACTTACTGTGGAAGTGCAGACATAGCCACAGAGCCCTCTTTCTTGTGCCAGCCCAGACTAATTCCCATCCACCCCAAACCTCAGGCTGCAGGGAATGCCATTGCATTGTGCATAACCAGGTGCTTCCTTTTACCTTTTTAATATTAGGGACCATCAGTGTGAGCAGGTATTCTCTATATTAGAATGGATCTCTTAATTACAAATAAAGGAATATGAGTACTTTTTTTAATGAACCTGCTTTTTGATTAAAGATGCCTATTTTTCTGACTTTTTTTCAAAGAAAGCAATATAAAATATAGAAATTCACTTACTACTTGAAGCAATGCAAGATACCCAGCGCCTACATTATCAAAGTTTACTTTCACATTTTTCCATCGTGCGCTTTCATTCTTTTTTATGAGGTCCTCACACTGAGTGTAATTGTCAACATCGCTGACATCAAACATCTCACCAGTTGTAGTGTTAACACAGTGGTAGAACTTGCCAGCAAACAGATTTACTCCCATAATGCTGAAGATTAGCCAGAATATCAGACAAACCAGTAGCACATTCATGATGGATGGAATTGCTCCTATGAGGGCATTCACAACCACCTAGCATAAAGACAAAAACGCCTCAGTGCATCTTTTATAACTAAATAATCATAGAAATATAAAACTAACACTCAGGTTTTTCTGCCTATATTTTAGCAAATATTGAAATAAAATAATATTTAATGAAACTGATAAGGCAAGAACTGAAAACCTACATGGAAAGTAAGACAATGAAAAAGTACGAAAAGAAATTAAAGAAAACCTGGTAGTGGTTATAGGGAGCCTTACAATTTGTGTGCTCTAGAAAAAGAGAGAAAGAAATGTTAAATATTAACAATATAAATCAAAATTTATTAACACTGCAACAAAATATATTTTAAATAAATGTAAAGAATGATTGATGATGGAAGAGTGAGCAAAAGAATTTTATACATAGACATTTTATACTGATGACCTGAATCTCAGATTGAATTAAAACATAAGGAATTATACACATTTATCCACACCTTGGTATTTTAATATTCACATAGAAAAGTTAAGCAACTCTTCACTATGTAGTTAGTTTTGTCATCACATAATTAATTTCAAACCTTGATATAAAATAATCTTTATATTCATTGGACTTAATGAGTCAAACAAATGCACATGTCTGTTAATTTGTTTTTCTCGGCTATGTTTAATTTATATACAATTAAGCAATTCTGCAGGGGGAAAGTGTCTGCAAAAGATCAGACTAAGTGCAACTGAGCAAAAGGTTATTTGCATTATGATTCTATTTTACTCTGTATGCCGACGAAACAGCAAAGAATCGTTCTGCTAATTCACACTTGTGAGATTGGTGGAGGGTTTAGATGGTTAATTTTTTATCCAAAGATCATTAAAATCTAGATGAATCTTTTCATTTATGTTTCTAGGCTTTTGTTTAGGATCCATGGCTCTAGGAAAGAGCGAATATTTTATCCAGTTGCCAGGTACAAAGGATCTATTCACTGTCATCAGTCATTAAAAATGTATTCTCGTTGCGTTATACAGTGTTGGAAAGAAACAGTGCTGTCTGTATATGAACATAAAGTATACAGATAGATTATAAAAGAAGTTTTGAAGACGTTGAGTATTCCAAGATGATGGTTAACATATGAATGTTATCCTTTTTGTTGCAAATAATTTTATTCAGGTTTTGGCATCATGTGTCATTACAACAGAGATAACTGCTGATTTATTTAAGCAGATTGACAAAATATTGAAATCTGAATAGTTTTCCAAACAAGAAAGAATTGGAAGGCTTTGTGGAAAGAGAAGCAATGTGGTGGAGTCACACAGACTCATCAAAATTACTTTGATCCTTCGGGGAAACGTACAGTAAAACTCAAAGTTGAGGAGTAGCAGCTAAGAGACCCCTGCTTCCCTCTCCCCTCCATTACATGCCATCCTTCTCTCTTTCATTTATTGAGGGAGCCTTCTCCTCTTCCTCTCAGAAATGTGAGTCCCACTCCATTCCAGCATGCAGGAATCCTAGTAGCTTTGATACACCTTACATCTCACTGCTACCAGCCTCTTTACCACCTTGTTGCTTTGTGTTCCATGCCAATTCTGACACGAGACGGGACAGAGGCTGGCAGCAGAAGTAGCTGGAATAAGCATACCAGAGAAACTGAGGAAGGAACTGGAGTTTCCCAGTTCTAAGCACAGTTTCTCCCCACTAAGATTCCTAAATCCAATGAGAATTTTAATAGTATGTAGGTGTGCCTGCTACGATTGTTTAGCTGGCTGATAGCAAGCAGCAGTTCAGCCCCTGCTTACAAGTACAAGGACTGGAATAACTCACTTATGCAATCATGAATGGGTACACTCTAAATCTGACATGTAAGAAGTAACCTACATACATGTAAACTCTGTGCAGATCCCTTTCCCTCACACACTTAGATATACTCCATCATAGGAGTTCTGTGCAATAAGGCTCAGTATCACTATTTAAAACCTGATTGCCCCATATAGTTAAAAGACAGTGTCCACAGGATACGCAGTTCTGTAAGCTAAGTGGCTACAATATTTTTAGACTTTTTTTCCTTATCAGGAAGGCAATACAGAAGCTATGCTTCTTTTACTCATCATCGGAAAATGTGTTAAAAACTAACAGTACATCCATTGCATCCTAATAATTCCTTAATGTTTTTCACAAAAACGCTGTGATTAGGTAGGTGGTAAATAACCTTAAAATATGTGACAGGACTATGCAGCACTTTAAAGACTAACAAGATAGTTTATTAGGTGATGAACTTTTGTGGGCCAGACCCACTTCCTCAGATCAAATTGTGGAAGAAAATTGGCATGACCATATATACCAAAGGGAAACAATGAAAACAAAGTGAACACATATAAAATTGACAAATCAGATTTTAGAACAGAGCGGGGGGGGGGGGGGGGGAGGTGAGTGTCTATGGGATAATGATATTAGGGGTGATAATTGGGGAAGCTATCTTTGCATAGTCCTGTCTTTTGTTTCAGCAAGATTAGACTAACATGGCTACATCTCTATTACTTAAAATACGTGTGATTGTTTGTAAATGCTAATGCTTGCAATTGGATATACATTCTAGTCACGCAATAAAGCATCTTACTGCAGATACTGGTATACAGTAGAAAAGAGAATGGTGCAATATTTTAGCATATCATTCCTCATTTTGCACATATCATTTCTGTTTATGCATGAATTATTTTAAGTTCTTTCATTTGTCTCACCCTCATCCCTTCAAATCGCGACAAGGCTCTTAGAGGTCTCAAAGCTCTTAGTGTCCTAAGCGATTTAATGGCACCAAGTTCAGAATAGCCCAAGGCATTGGCTATTAGACTAACCAACGACACCTACAGAAAAACAGAAAAACAATATTTATTCATTTCCTGATTCTGTTAATATTAGGATATAATATGTGTTATGTGGTTTTTGAAAGGCTGGTTGGACCCTCTTTCTACAGTATCCCTTTTTTAACCATAGGAAATATTTAAAACATAATGAGGAAGGGGAAAGACTTATAGGACACTTATAGGACTTTGTTGACCTAAAAAAGTCCTTAAATTTTCACATATGTTGTTAGAGGGGTAAGGAACCATAATGGACCTGAAGAAGGCCTACTTTAAGAAAATAAGGACATGAATTAATCTGTATTGCTTGCTAGCTTGTCTTATTTTTATCTATTCTTATTTGGTTCACTGTTTTCAAAATATATACTTTTCAAAAGCACTTAGATGTCTTCGAGATCTGAGGGATCTTTCTTAGTCAGGGGGCCAATGGAATTGCCAGGCCTTGGGTAAGGTGGAGGAGGGTTTATAGTTGTGGCTAAGTATTAGTATTTATTATTTTCATTTTATAAAGGCACAGAGAGGTTA
The DNA here is from genome assembly GCF_049634645.1 of Pelodiscus sinensis. Lineage (NCBI taxonomy): Eukaryota > Metazoa > Chordata > Testudines > Trionychidae > Pelodiscus > Pelodiscus sinensis. The sequence continues at coordinate 36,724,489 of NC_134717.1, forward strand.
TGTAATATGCCCAAGGTTGAGCAGTGGTAATTTAATAGAACAGCTATTGTCAGGAAGACTTCATGAACCTTAGATTGCTATTTCACACCCAGTTGTGAGAACATAGTGACTAATATCTGTGAAATTAGTGTTGATGAAGATGCCACATTCCTACTTTCTTGACTGTCTTCTCCAAAAGGGGAGATTTGGGAAGAATGATTAACAAAATCATTAAGGTCCAAAAATGACTTACTGAGAAAAGGTCTAACCACTTCACATTTAAAGGCACATTATCATAGAATCATAGAATACTAGAATTGGAAGAGACCTTGAGAGGTAATCGAGTCCAGTCCCCTGCCATTACAGCAGGATCAACCACTGTCTAGATCTTTCCTGATAGATATCTATCTAACCTGCTCCTGAATATCTCCAGTGATAGAGATTCCACAACCTCCCTAGGCAATTTATTTCAGTGTTTAACCACCCTGACAGTTAGGAAGTTTTTCCCAATGTCCAACCTAAACTTTCCCTGCTGCAATTTAAGCCCGTTGCTTCTTGTCTTATCATCAAAGGCCAAGGAGAACAATTTTTTTTCCTCCTCCTTGTAACACCCTTTTAGATACTAGAAAAGTGCTATCATGTCCAATCTCAGTCTTCTTTTTTCTAAATTAAACAAGCCCAAGTCTTCCCTCATAGGACATGTTTTCTAGACCTTTAATCATTTTTGTTGCTCTTCTCCAGACCTCCAATTTTTCCATATCTTTCTTGAAATGTGATGCCCAGAACTGGACACAATACTCCAATTGAGGCCTAATCAGCAGAGAGTAGAGCGGAAGAATGACTTCTCGTGTTTTACACACAACACTCCTGTTAACGCATGCCAGAATCATGTTTGCTTTTTTTGGTCACACTGTTGACTGTTTAACTTGTGATCCACTATGTCGCCCTAAATCCTTTTCAGCAGTACCCCTTCCTAGACAATTACTTCCCAATTTGTATGTGTGAAACTGATTGTTCCATCTTAAGTGGTGTACTATGCATTTGCCTTTATTAAACTTTATCCTATTTACCTCAGATCATTTCTCCAGTTTGTCCAGATCATTTTGAATTTTGACCTTAATCTCCAAAATACTTGCAACCCCTCCCAGCTTGGTATCATCTGCAAATTTAATAATCGTACTCTCTATGCCATCATCTAAATTGTTGATGAAGATGTTGAACAGAACCAGTCCCAAAACAGACCCCTGCGGAATCTCACTTCTTATGCCCTTCCATCATTATTAACTACTCTTTGATAATGGTTATCCAGCCAGTTATGCACCCACCTTATAGTAGCCCCATCTATTATACATTGTTGTACATTATAGAATTTTTATGTAAGCAAAAATAGCAGGATTTGGAATATAATGATTGCCATTTAAAAGTCATTGTTTCCCAATAAATAAGCAACTGAGGTTCCTTACATACAGGACAGCATGATGACAACTCAGATGTGTAACAGATATTGACGGATTTCAGGTTTTGAATGACCATCACTGTATATTTACAAAGACACAATGGCAATGAAATTGTATTGGTACTATATCAGAGATGTAAATTACTCCATCTCTGGAGAGGAACTTTTATGTTGGAAATGAATCTAATGTAAGCAGTCTTTAAGTGGAAAAAATTTTAATCTTTTGATTAAACTGTTCCTTTTGGGGCACCATTCCACTATTAGAAGTACAGAAGACATGTGTAACTGAATATATGCATATTTCATTCCAGTACTTGGAAAGAATCTCGAAGACTTTCACTGATACCTGGAGAAGATTTACCCAGCATTGCTTTGGTGCTTAACTCAATTAATTTTTATTTTTTGGAAAATAAAATGAAAATGTACGTGTTTCATTTGAATCATTACTCTGGGGTGGAACTAGAGATGTGGGGTTCAGTATGCAGGCTGCCCTGAGAAGAGAGGATGACCCCAGCCCTCTCTCACCTCAGCTTCTTGGGGCCAGATGAGAAACACCTTTCCATGGTTACTGCATCTCCTGGGGACACAGCCTGAGGAAGGGTGTATATCCCTAGGATAGGGCAGGTCCAGGTTTGTCTGCCCCCATGTTCTCCAGAATGAGGAATGCAGCAAACTGTGCACTTCCCCTCGCTCTATGAGGAAGGGAATAGCCAACAGTGTTCCCATACAAATGGTGTGTGGGGGGAGGAGAACTTCAGCCCCCCACACACTTCATAAAAAGTGGCTGGGAGGTGGGAGGTTCAGGGATGGCACAGTCCTGAATGGAGCGGGGATTGTGCACCCAGCCTGCCCCTATCACACTTGCCTGGTGATTCTGGATGTTTTCTGTATGGTTTTATCAGAAGCAATCCCATTCCAGGCACATCATATTTTCCTGGCACAACCAAACCCTTACCTTGTTTTGTTATAATAATAAGAAGCTCTATACCGGATTTGATGGTCCTAGCTCTTACTGTTTAGGAGGATTTCTTGAACAAACAGATAGATGGACACACAGACTCACAGAAGACAAACTCTCTCAAATATATAGTAAATAAACAGAAATTTCTTGGACCCCAGATATTGAAGTTAAAAGAGCATGCATCTAGAAATAACAGTCTGCGAGCGATAGTAATAAAACAGGGGTATGTCTACACTACCCCGCTAGTTCGAACTAGCGGGGTAACGTATGCATACCGCACTTGCTAATGAAGCCCGGGATTTGAATTTCCTGGGCTTCATTAGCATAAGCGGGGAGCCGCCATTTTTAAATCCCCGCTGCTTCGAACCCCGTGCAGCGCGGCTACACGGGGCTCGAACTAGGTAGTTCGGACTAGGTTCCTACTCCGAACTACCATTACTCCTCGTGGAATGAGGTGTACCGGTAGTTCGGAATAGGCACCCTAGTCCGAACTACCTAGTTCGAGCCCCGTGTAGCCGTGCTGCACGGGGTTCGAAGCAGCGGGGTTTTAAAAATGGCGGCTCCCTGCTTATGCTAATGAAGCCCGGGAAATTCAAATCCCGGGCTTCATTAGCAAGTGCGGTATGCATACATTACCCTCCTAGTTCGAACTAGGAGGGTAGTGTAGACATACCCCAGCTGATTAATTCTACTTTCCTATATAGAGTACTGTGATTTAACATCATTTTGTAATTAATTCACTCAACATACCTTTCAACTGGATTATGTCTAAAGAAGAATGCAATTTTTTACCAAAGGAAAGGATTATATTACTGACATAATGGATAAGGTTGTAAAGGAATTTACTTTCTTTCTTATAAGTGTATTAGAAAGAAAAATCTTACTGATGGCTGTTCAGCAATAAGACAGAATATTATTATCTCTGTACTTACAAGGCAGATTTAAAATAATCTACTGGCTCTCTAAATCTATAATGAAAAAAGTGCTTTTTAATATTCTGCCATTAATAATTTATCCTAGAGGAACAAAATGTGGAGTGCATAGTATTTTGAGCAAAATTTTTATACCGTGATTCAATCCTGTCAACAAAAAATAACCAAGCCCAGATGAGAGACAATACTCCACTCTTTGTATGGATTCAAGAATCAACTATAAACTATAACAATATTAATCATATCCCAAGTAAGGAAGACAAGACATCACTTTTGAAACTATTTCTATACTATTGGCAGAGCTACTCTTCACCCATACTGGCCCCACTTCTAGGATGCTCTCAGCCCTCTCTCTCAGTTAAACAGGACTGTTTGGGTCAAATCTTCAGCTTGTATAAATAGATGCAGCTCCACTGAGTGGAGTTATGCCAGTTTCCAACATGGAGATTGTAGCTGTTAAGATAATTTCTCGACCCGCTTTGTCTGTAAGATACATTGTGCTACCTGTAGAGTCTTCAACCTTGCTGACCCACTCTTACTTTCATACCTTATTAGTTTCTCCATAAAAGTATTTAATTTACTGTAAATTACAACTTATACGACTGAACTAGTTTGGAGAAGACATAATATGCTTCTAATTGTTATGAGTTTTATAGTATATCAGAAGATTTATCCGATGTTGCTTGGGTCCTTAGCACAATCAGTTTTTCTTTTTCGGAAAATAAAATGAAAGTATGCATGCTTCATTTAAATCATTGCTGTTGGGTTGCACTAGAGATGAGGAGTCAGTATGCAGTCTTTCCCAGGGAGAGAGGACAACTACAGCCCTCTCAGCACTTTCCCAGGGCCGCTGCAGCTCCAGGGGGCAGAGACAGGGCAGGGGTGCATGCCTCCCAACTGAGACAGGTACTGGGTAGGGTGGGGGCCATGGAAAAATCACCTGTTCCCTGACAGTTCTGCATCAGCTCTGGATTGGATACCATGACTGTGGGGGAGGTGCCCTCTCTTCTGGCCCCAGCATTTTGCCGATGTGACTGGGGTTGGGTGGGAAGGTGCCCCTCCCCCATCATAGAGGGGCATGATGCGGGAGTGGGGGGAAGGAGTGAGGAATCCCTTTCCACAGCCCCAACACAGTTTGTGGGAGTCACAGCCCTCTGCTGGCTCAGCAAAGACCTGCTGCGGCAGCTCTGTGCTGGGGCTAGTGGGCAGAGATGGCAGCCCTGAGTAACTGGCCTCCATGAGCATTCATAGAATCATAGAACTGGAAGGGACCTCAAGAGGTCATCGAGTCCAGCCCCCCACCCTCAAGGCAGGACCAAGCTCCATCTACACCATCCCTGACAGATGTCTATCTAACCTGTTCTTAAATATCTCCAGAGAGGGAGATTCCACCACCTCTCTTGGCAATTTATTCCAATATTTGACCACCCTAACAGGAATTTTTTCCTAATGTCCAATCTAAACCTCCCTTGCTGCACTTTAAGCCCATTACCCCTTGTCCTGTCCTCAGAAACCAAGAGGAACAAATTTTCTCCTTCCTCCTTGTGACACCCTTTTAGATATTTGAAAACCGCTATCATGTCCCCCCTTAATCTTCTTTTTTCCAAACTAAACAAGCCCAGTTCATGAAGCCTGGCTTCATAGGTCATGTTCTCTAGACCTTTAATCATTCTTTCTCTCTTCTCTGTACCCTTTCCAATTTCTCCACATCTTTCTTGAAATGTAGCGCCCAGAACTGGACACAGTACTCCAGCTGAGGCCTAACTAGTGCAGAGTAGAGCGGCAGAATGACTTCACGAGTTTTGCTTACAACACACCTGTTGATACAACCTAGAATCATATTTGCTTTTTTTGCAACAGCATCACACTGTTGACTCATATTCAACTTGTGGTCCACTATGACCCCAAGATCCCTTTCCGCCGTGCTCCTTCCTAGACAGTCGCTTCCCATCTTGTATGTATGGAACTGATTGTTCCTTCCTAAGTGGAGCACTTTGCATTTCTCTTTATTAAACTTCATCCTGTTTACCTCTGACCATTTCTCTAACTTGCTAAGGTCATTTTGAATTATGTCCCTATCCTCCAAAGAAGTTGCAACCCCACCCAGCTTGGTATCATCTGCAAACTTAATAAGCGTACTCTCTATCCCAATATCTACATCATTGATGAAGATATTGAACAGTACGGGTCCCAAAACAGACCCTTGCGGAACTCCACTTGTTATCCCTTTCCAGCAGGATTTAGCACCGTTAACAACAACTCTTTGACTACGGTTATCCAGCGAATTCTGCACCCACCTTGTCGTGGCCCTACCTAAGTTATATTTGCCTAGTTTATCAATAAAAATATCATGCGAGACCGTATCAAATGCCTTACTAAAGTCTAGGTATATGACATCCACAGCGTCTCCCTTATCCACAAGGCTCGTTATCCTATCAAAGAAAGCTATCAGATTAGTTTGGCATGACTTGTTCTTCACAAACCCATGCTGGCTATTCCCTATCACTTTATTACCTTCCAAGTGTTTGCATATGATTTCCTTAATTACCTGCTCCATTATCTTCCCTGGGACAGAAGTTAAACTGACCAGTCCGTAGTTTCCTGGGTTGTTCTTATTCCCCTTTTTATAGATGGGCACAATATTTGCCCTTTTCCAGTCTTCTGGAATCTGCCCTGTCTTCCATGATTTTTCAAAGATCATAGCTAAAGGCTCAGATACCTCCTCTATCAGCTCCTTGAGTATCCTGGGATGCATTTAATCAGGACCTGGTGACTTGCTGATATCTAACTTTCCTAAGTGATTTTTAACTTGTTCTTTGTGTATCCTATCTTCTAAACTTACCCTCTCTCTGCTTGTATTCACTACGTTAGGCCTTGAGCCCTCTTTCAACATTCACTCTGTCATGTCAATTTTGAGGCCTGTACTTAATTTTGGTGATTCTGTTTCTTTTCTGTTTGGTTTTATGAGTATCAGTCCCATTCCAGGCACATCCTGTTTTCCTGATACAATCAAATCCTTATGTTGCTTTAAGGAAGTTGTATCATGAACAAATAGACTGATGGATAGACAGACAAACGCTGACAAATATATATTTAAATCCCGGGCTTGATTTGCAACTTCGAATGCCTACATTAACCTCCCTAATTCAAACTAGGGGGCTAGTGTAGACATATCCTAGTAGATGTAGTGTGAATTCTTATTGTAATCTATTATTCCATGCTGCTTCATTATCCTTAAGTTTGAATTTCTGGAACCAACTCTTACTGCTTTGGTCAGAAAATAACTTATCTTTTAATATTTTGGCAATCAGAAACAGTATTATTTAATGATGAAATGTATATGGTATACTTCAATCAGCTTTAAACTCTTCCTAAAAACATTGGTGGAAAAGTGAAAGTTCGGGATATGTGACTGGTATGTAGGAACAGAGAGTCCTCCCCAACACAAATTTAATATTACAAAAAAGTTTTTAAAGCTTCTGGGAGAAATTGGTTGCCCCCAGGTAGGTCTAGTCCAGACCTCCTTATGCCTCCAAGTCACCATTGCAGATTAATTCTGAGAGGAAACCTAGATCTCTCACACAATAACCATAAGAGGGAAGGTGGAAGAGGGACCAAAGATCCAGAGGGGGTATGTTCAACCATTTCCACAGCTCAAAACTATTAGAGGGAAGTACTGCAGTAAGGGGCAGGAATGTTGGCTATAAGCGACAGGTGAAAAGTGGTAAAAGGGAAAATTTCTGAAAGAGAAGAGCTGGAAGAAAGTAGAAGCGAAGAAGAAAGGTGAGTGGGAAGAAAGAGGAGTGTAGTGTTCCAGCTCAGGCCAAAGAAAAAGTGTTTTCTAGGACCACAATGGAAAATTGAGAACAGTATCAGAGAGTCCTAAAGCTACCTATATTCAGCACAAAAGTGGTGTTACAAGTTGAGGGGTATGCTCTGGGAATTATATATCCAAAGTCAGGCACCATAAAAATTAGCTGATGCTATTTACTTTCATTTATGTGGTTTTTGCAACAGCCATATTGTGTTTAAAGATCAAAGGGAGATGGGAGGGAGAGGGGTATGTAGGTATGATGAGTAAAATTGGGGAAAAAAAGGTAAGTGCAAAAATACAAAGAATTGTAATGAAGCTAAAGCTCCAGGGTGAGATTTTCAAAAATACTCAACATTACCCCTACTCTGTTACTACTAAAGTGAGTGAGTGCATTTGAAAATCTAACCCAGAGCTATGAGAATAATTCATAACATTCATTAGTAGGTAAACTTCACATCTTTTTGTTTGGAAATTGCCCACAAATAGATGGTGATTTTCACAAATTTGTTTTTCTAAATAATTCACTGAGTACTTTTTGTAAATAATTACTTCTGCAAGTATTCAGAATTTAATTTAATTAGATACATAATTCACAATGTCTATTTCTGTTCCCTGACTGGTGGTACAAATCTATTAGAAATAGATTTCCTGTGTAAATAGTCATAATCATTAATAAAAAATTCTCTGTCAGAATGTGTTTTGTAATAGGTGTCTTAGAATGAACTCTAACATAGATTTCCTGTGTGGGAAAGTCACTTAATCTTTCTCTACAACTATTTTCCAACTATAAATAGAGATAATACTTCCTCTTCTGGGCCTTTTTCTGCCCTCTCTATTTAGACTACAAGCTCTTTTAGAGTAGGGCTTGTCTACTACCCTGTACAGAACATACATACATACATACAGCACAATACGCTATTGTGATACAAATCATAGAATCATCAAACACTATAACTGGAAGGGACCTCAAGAAATCACAAAGTCCAGTCCCCTGCCCTCATGGCAGGAACAAGCACCAGCTAGATCGGGGTGGGCAATGTAAACATTTTTTGAAGTGCCACTGGGCCGCCCAGAAGGGACAGAGCCTAAACTGGAAGGGGTGGGCCAGGATGCTTCTGGGCTACCCTACCCACAGACAATGATTGGCCTGGGGGGGAGCCCATTTACGCCCCCCCTTCTCAGTAGGCACCCACTGCGCCCTGCTATGTTCTCCTTGCAAGGCGGGGTAGAGCAGGAGGAGGCTTTGGGCACTCTCCACACCCCCAGACCAATCAGGGTCTGGGGGCGGGGGAGCTCTCAAAGCATCCTTCTGCCCTGCAAAGAGCGTGTAGCACTCTGAAGTGCTGTGTGCTCCTCTCAGGGCCGGGGCAGGGCAAAGGAAGTTTCGCATAACTCACCCGCCCCCAGACCCTGATGGGCCTGTGGGCGGGGGGAACGCCTGAAGCCTCCTCCCGCCTTACCCCAACTCTGCGAGGAGTACACGACACTTCAAAGTGCTATGCGCTCCTCGCAGGGCGGGAGGAGGCTTCACGTCCTCTTCCCGCACCCAGGCCAATCGGTATGCAAGTGTATCGCACTTTGAAGTGCCGTGTGCTCCTCGCAGGGAGTCGGGGGGAGGGCAGAGGAAACTTTGTGCGCACCTTCTGCCCCCAAGGCCAATCAGGGCTTGGGGGTGGGGGAGTGTGTGATGTTTTCTCCCACCCTGTGAGAAGTGCATAACACTTTGAAGTACAGTGTGCTCCTTGAAGGGCGGGAGCAAGTTTTACGTGCTCCCCCACCCTCAGACCCCAATTGGCCTAGGGGCGGGGGAGCGGCAGGGTCTCTGCGGGCCAGATCAACCCTCTTGGCAGGCTGAATCTGGCCTGCAGAGGCCTTTTGCCAACCCTTGATCTAGGTCATCCCTGATGTCTGGCTAACCTGCTCTTAAATATCTCCAGTGATATTTATATGGATAGCTAACTATTTATATGATATACATACAGTGCTTTTTTTGTAAAAAAAAAAAAAAAAAAAAAAAAAAAAAAGTGCCAGGGAAAAAGTTATTGAGCTCTGCCTGCAGGTGCTGGTACTGCATCTGGTGGTGCCAGTACTGAGTACTAGGCAATACTGTCACAAAAAAGCACTAAAAAAGCACTGTATATATAGATATAGATATAAATAATAATAAATAATACTTTTGGGGAACATTCCTGCTAGGAAATTAATTTTCATGGAAAGCTAAGAGTTGTGTGTGCCATCAAAATGATTCATTTAAATATTTGAATAAATAAGAATCAGTCATTTTAGTAATGTCCATCCAGATCTGTTAATAACATATAAGCCAGCAATATTACCTGCCTTTCTTAAGGAGCATTTGTTAAGCTTAGTTTAATTGTTCCAAGATTATCTCTACTGCAGTTTCAACTTTTATGAGTTGAGATGCAGGGATGCAGGAAGGTGGACTCAGTGATTTTTAGATATATATCTACTCTAGCAACAAATTAGAAGAACACAAATTTTAAAACTAACAAAATCATCTTACTGTTCCCCAGACTCACACATCTCTTAGCTCACTATGGGCCATTGAAAAGGTATGGGCCTTGTTGAGACTATTGGCCTTCAGGAGGCCTCCCACAGTTCCTCGCCCTGACCACTCTGGCCAGAACTTACACTTCTACTGCTCTACCTGGTGACCTCAAAAAGCCATGGGAAAAGGAGAATGGCCTTTCCCATTTGGTCAGCATTGTGAGTACATTCTGAGTGAGCAGCACACCACAGCACACTTGGAAATGATTTCAAATAATCCAACTAACACTGTGAAGACTTTGAAGACTTCCACTTCCCAGGCACAGAAGAGCACCAGCATGGAGTGTCCAGGAGATCTTGGACCTCATAGAGGTATGGGGAGATTAAGCCATCCTCACTGACCTCTGAACCAGAAAAAGGAATGCTGAGATTTATGGCAGGATCACAAGCTACCTGGGAGGCTAAAGGCTATTCCAGGAACACCCAGCAGTCTAGAGTGAAAATCAGTGAACTGAGGCAGTCCTGCCATAAGGCAAAGTAGAAGAGCGGATGGCCTAGTGCAGCACCTCACACTTGCCGCTTCTATGAGCAGCTGGATGCGATGTTTGGGGGGAGGGGAGGCCAGCTTCCTCAACATAGTCATGGAGTCCAGCCAAGATACGCCTGGCATTAGCCTGGAAGACACAGTAGTGGCAGAGGGGGAGGAGGTGGAGAAGGAGGTGTAGACTAGCCAGCCGATGATCCTCAAGAACCAAGAGCTGGTCATAAAACTAGAACAGTCCCCTCCTCCCTGGATGTCTTCCAATCCAGCACCAACTCTGTGGAGGGCACTTCAGGTGAGTTTGCAAACTTTTTCTAACTAAAAGTGGTTTAAGGCAGGGGTGTGTGATGGGTGGTGTACTCTTTGCCTACACAGTGTGGGGGTCCTGGAACAGCTTGTTAACATGTCTGCAAGTGGAACGGGAACTATTTGATCCTTCTCACAAGGTTTTGGGGTGGTCATCTTTATTCCGTCCTCTACGGTATAACATCTTCCCACACCAAGCCACCAGTAAGTGGTCTGGAATCATTGAACCACAAAGCATTGCAGCATAAGGCCCAGGTTTATGGCCACATTCAGTAAACATATGCTCCCTATCACTCTGTGTGATTTGGAGAAGACTGAAGGGGAGGGGAACTTAATAGCAATTCTCCCAGGAGGCCACCTGTGCTGGACACAAGTTACCCCTGTTCACCCTCCCCCGCGTGGTCAGGAAAAGAAGCCATGTCCCTGGGAGGCCACATGTGCTGGACCCCGGTATGTGCCAGACACAATGAGAAGCAGCCTTCTGCTACACCACCCCCTGCCTACAGGTTCGTGCCCTGGCTAGCCCCTTGCCATGCCATGCCTGCCTCCAGACCGAATGCATCCTGATGCTCCTCTGAGAAATCTGTGCACTTGCTGTAAAAGTGCCCACTTTAAAGCAAACATTTGGCCTTGCACGGAACACATTTCCTTTGTCTTTACAGAGACCTTTGGTGTAGGCTAACAGATTAGGGTTAGGCCTAGCACAGTGTATCTCTGTAAAGTCTGCCATTATAACTTTTCTTTGAAGCTGGAACAGCAGCCAGCTCGGTGCATTCTCTGCCTCCTACAGTATCTGCCCACCTGACTCAGATCCACAGGTGAAAATGCATGAGAGAGGACATGATCCGTGAGCAGATGGACTGCAAGCACTCTCTAATGAAGGAGATACAGGCAGAGTGCCTGTGCTAGATCACAGAGCAGCAGGAGAGAAGAGCCCAGCAGGAAGCAGCAGCATCTGCAGCACCATTAAGAAGTTCCCCTTGAGTTTGACGTACTCCAAGGCAAGGTGTTCAGGGGCCAAGATGGGGATGTGCAATGTGTCTAGGGCCCCTCTGAAGTTAGGAAACTCCATTTCAGCAAATCCATCCACTGTGGTCTCCATGTTTCCCAGAATCACAACCCTTTGTAGCAGAATGTTATTGATGGCCTGGGCTACTTATATGACAACAGCACCCCTGGTAGGTTTCCCCACTCTGAACTGATTCCTGACTGAATCCCAAATAGCTGTCTGGTGTTGCAAGCTTCAATAGGGCTATTGCCATCCACCTCTCCATGGTCAAAGCAGATCTCAGGCTGGTGGTCTGGTTCCTCAGGGCAGGGGCAAGCCATCCACTAAGTTCATGCCAAGAGCATGGCCTTGCATATTTGGAAGTCCTGCAGTCATTGTTGATCACCCCATGTCTGCATTCTGCATCACAATGCAATCCACCAGTTTCATTGTGTCTAGATGATTGACTGACAGCTGTGCTAGGATCAGTGCCAGGTCTTTCATGAGCAACACCTCCATGCCACACTGAGCTTCATTCTCGTCCTCTTCCTGGAGGCACCTCATGTGTATGCTGTCAGAGTACTGTGCCATTAGGCACATCACGACACACATCAGCATGACAGTGCTTTTGTACCAACTGGGCTTCTTGCTCACGTTGCTATAGCATTTGCACAGGCAACCAGGGCACCAAAAGATACGAACACACTGACTCCCCTTTATCTCACACAAGCAGGGAAGGACTAAATGAGTGTATTCTGGAATGCTGATGACATGAACTCATAACCACCCGCTGCAGAGTTTTGGACTCAGCAGGCACCAGAAACTTAGCCTAGACTGAAAAGATACCCATGGTGCCTCACTCTCTGAGTCAACAATAGGCTCCCTAATGAGTATGCACTACTTCAGACTACATTCGACACAGACCTTTGACTTCGCAAATTCAGGTGGTAAAAAAATCAACCATATTAGACTGAACATTATCTCATAGCGTAGACGTGCCCCCAGAGAGTCCTGCTAGAAGTTCCCTTTCTTTTATACTCACAGGGCTCTAGTTTGGGCATTTCCACTGACAGCAATTCTAGTAGTATTTCCCAGGGAGACGGGTCATCTTGTAAGTAGATTAAAACCTTTTAAGGAATGTCCCTGTTCATTCTTAAAGAATGTAGCTGATACTTGTTTAGTTAATCAAATACATTTCATTCCTTTACTGTAGAAAAAGAGGTGGTGGGAGAAAATCTTATATCCGATGCAGAGGAGAATGTAAGCATAGTTTCTGAATCACAGTCTGAATCTCTCTGTTAAAGAATGTATTACGTTCCTTTGTACTCTCTTGAGTGAGTTAAAAAGTTTCTTCTAGAAGTGTTCACTTGGAGTGCTGAAGAGAGAACTGCTGAATTAGCTTAGAAACGTAATACATTTTTTACTACATTCCAGAAAACGGGAAAAATATGGGAAGGTGTGATTTTCAACTTTTGTCTGGTCCTACTTATAAAATTAAGGAAAATGGGGAAATATTAAATTAGATTGGAAAACATTGAGCATTTCCGAGGACTTCATTCTGAGATGCTTTTCTTAGGCAATATTAGTGCTGCTGCTGAAAAAGCACAAAAACCCTGAATCATCTTCTGCACCCCAATACTCTGCCCCAGCCTCTTCTACACCATCATTTCTCCCCACAGTCTCCTCTTTTCCAAACTGAAAAGTCTCAGTCGCTTTAGGCTCTCCTCATATGGGACTTGTTCCAAACCCCTAATCATTTTAGTTGCCCTTTTCTGAACCCTTTCCAAGGCCAAAATATCTTTTTTTAAGGTGAGGAGACCACATCTGTACACAGTACTAAAGATGTGGGTGTACCATAGTTTTATACAGGAGAAGTAAGGGTATGTCTACACTGACACCCTAGTTCAAACTAGCGTGGCTAATGTAGGCATTCGAAGTTGCAAATGAAGCCCGGGATTTAAATATCCCGGACTTCATTTGCATCTTGCCGGGCGCCGCCATTTTTAAATCCCCGTTAGTGCGGACTCCGTGCCCACGGCTACACGCGGCACTGAGTAGGTAGTTCGAATTAGGCTCTCTAATCTCTTTGCTCATTTGTCGTAGCCAAATTAGCCCCCATCATAACAGATTTATTGGAGCATAAGCTTTCATGGGCAAAGACCCATATCATCAGATGCATATCATTGTGGAGTCATTGTGGCTAGTTCTCTGAAAACATCCACTCAATATGCAGCAGCAGTCAAAAAAGAAAATAGAATGTTAGGAATCATTAAGAAAGGAATAGAAAATAAGACCGAGAATGTCGTATTGCCTCTGTATAAATCCATGGTAGGCCCACATCTTGAATACTGTGTGCAAATGTGGTCACCATCTCAAAAATACCTTAGCATTGGAAAAAATTCAGAAAAGGACAACAAAAATGATTGAGGTATGTAATGGCTGCCTGTCACAGCGTGGGTGGCCCGTCCCTGCTGGGAGACCAGTCAAGAAGCCTTAGCTTGCGTTCTCACTCCTGCTCAAGCCCCTATCATCTGGATGTTAAGGCTCCACAGCCTGGTCCGTAGTGCCCTCAATCAGTAAGGCCTGCTGACCTAGTCTCTAGCACCCAAGTCTACAGGGCTGTAAGGCCTGATGGACAAGTTTCTAGCACCCCTGTCTCTGGGGCAGTAAGGCCCAGTGGCCCAGTCTATATTGTGTTAGGTTTGTCCTCCCTGTTGTAAGGGGATGATTGAAGGATGTGGGGGTAGACAGGCCCAGGCCCTCCCTCTCCATTGGGTCTCAGCCTAGGACCCTGTCAGTGTTAGGCATATCCCACCACTGGCTCAGCAAGGAATCCACCCGAAACATGCCAAGTTTGCCAGGAGGCCTCTAGCTCCCCACCCTGGGCTACATCCTACCTTGGTCTGCCAGCAGCGTATTTCCTACTTGCGATGGCTGCTGCAGTTGTGGCTGCAGATCAACAACAGAGATTGGATCATGTGATGATTATCTGTTCTATTCATTCCCTCTGGGGCATCTGGCATTGGCCACTATTGAAAGATAGGATACTAGGCAAAATGGACTAAAATGGTCAGACACATAGAATAACATAATTTGTTGGGCAAAAGTCAACATGGTTTCTGTAAAGGGCAATCATGTCTTACTAATCTATGAGAGTTCTTTGAAGGGGTCAGCCAACATGTGGACAAGGGGGATCCAGTAGATATAATGTACTTAGATTTTCAGAAAGCCTTTGACAAAGTCCCTCACCAAAGGCTCTTACGTAAATTAAGTTGTCATGGGATAAGAGGGAAGATCCTTTCATGGACTGAGAACTGGTTAAAAGACAGGAAAAAAAGGGTAGGAATAAATGGTAAATTTTCAGAATGGAGAGGGGTAACTAGTGGTGTTCCCCAAGGGTCAATCCTAGGACCAATCCTATTCAAATTATTCATAAATGACCTGGAGAAAGGGGTAAACAGTGAGATGGCAAAGTTTGTAGACAATATGAAACTGCTCAAGGTAGTTAAGACCAAAAGCAGACTGTGAAGAACTTAAAAAAGATCTCACAAAACTAAGTGATTGGGTAACAAAATGGCAAATGAAATTTAATGTGGATAAATGTAAAATAATGCACATTGGACAAAATAACCCCAACTATACATTCAATATGATGGGGGCTAATTTAGCTACAACAAATCAGGAAAAAGATCTTGGAATCATGGTGGATAGTTCTCTGAAAACATCCACACAATGTGCAGTGGCAGAGAAAAAAGCAAACAGGATGTTAGGAATCATTAAAAAAGGGATAGAGAATAAGATAGAGAATATCTTATTGCCCTTATATAAATCCATGGTACACTCACATCTTGAATACTGCGTACAAATGTGGTCTCCTCATCTCAAAAAAGATATACTGGCATTAGAAAAGGTTCAGAGAAGGGCAACTAAAATGACTAGGGGTTTGGAACATGTCCCATATGAGGAGAGATTAAAGAGACAAGGACTTTTCAGCTTGGAAAAGAGGAGACTAAAGGGGAATATGATAGAGGTCTATAAAATCATGAGTGGTATGGAGAAAGTGAATAAAGGAAAGTTATTTACTTGTTTCCATAATATAAGAACTAGGGGCCACCAAATGAAATTAATGAGCAGCAGGTTTAAAACAAATAAAAGGAATTTTTTATTCACACAGTGCATAGTCAATCTGTGGAACTCCTTGCCTGACGGCTAGGACTATAAGGGTTTAAAAGAGAACTAGATAAATTCACGGAGGTTAAGTCCATTAATAGCTATTTGCCAGTCTGGGAAAGGAATGGTGTCCCTAGCTTCTGTTTGTCAGAGAGTGGAGATGGATGGCAGGAGAGAGATCGCTTGATCATTACCTGTTTGGTTCACTCCCTCTGGGACATCTGGCATTGGCCACTGTCAGCAGACAAAATACTGGGCTAGATGGACCTTTAGTCTGACCCAGTATGGTCATTCTTATGTTCTTATGGACCTTTGATCTCAACCAGTATGGCCATTCTTAAGTTATGGATGGGGTAATATATATTGCATAATTGATAGAGGGTTGCCAATTTTCTAATTGCATAAAACCGTAGACCCGTTCCTCGCCTTTATCCTGTCCATTCCTCAGGGCCTCACTTCCACTCCATTCCCCTCCTCTCTCTGACGTACATTCTTCCCCACCTTAATATAAGGCCTAGAGGACACCAAATGAAATTAATGGGTATCAGGTTTAAAACTAATAAGTGAAAGTTCTTTTTCACACAGTGCATAGTCAACCCATGGAACTCCTTGCCAGGGGAGGCTGTGAAGGCTAGAACTATAACAGAGTTTAAAGAGAAGCTAGATAAATTCATGGAACTTAGGTCCATAAAAGACTATTAGCCGAGAGGAGGCGGGGGGTAGGAATGGTGTCCCTGGTCTCTGTTTGTCAGAGGCTGGAGATGGATGGCACGAGACAAATCGCTTGATCATCTCTCCTGGGCACCTGGTGCTGGCCACTGTCAGCAGACAGGCTACTAGGCTAGATGGACCTTTGGTCTGACCCAGTACGGCCATTCTTATGTTATTATGTTAATCTGTAATGTGCCACAGGACTTCTCGTTGTTTATGCAGATTCAGACTAATACAGCTACCCCTCTGATAAATGACTCCAGATGTAAACTGTGTTTTTCTCCACTTCCTAACTGATGTGGTGGACCAGCTCAGTCAGTTTATCCTCTGAGACTTATGGGCCTGACAAATTTCTAGAGCAGGAGTAGCAGGGGTGAAAATAACTTAAATTACTTACAGGCACTGTTATATGGCAACGCCCTTCTCTTGGTGGGGCTCATGGCATAGGATGGGGGGATTGCCATATGGAATGAGGACTGTCAATGGGACACAGTCATACCAGCGTACAAAATATATTGGAAGGACAGAACAGGTCATGCTGGTGGGGGAGTGGCACTGTACATGAAAAAAAATATAGAATCAAATAAAGTAAAAATCTTAAATGAACCAAAATGTTCCATAGAATCTCTCTAGGTAGTAATTACTTGCTCTAATGATAAGAATATAGCAGCTGACCAGGAAATGACTATGGTCTAGAGGACTATGAAATGTTAAGGAAGATTAGAGAGAATGTAAAAATAAAAAATTAAATAATAATGGGGAATTTCAAATATTCCTATATTAACTGAGTACATGTCACCTCAGGATGGAATGCAGAGATAAAGTTCCTTGACACCTTAAGTGAGTGCTTCTTGGAGCTGCTGGTTCTGGAACCGACAAGAGGAGAGGCAATTCTTGATTTAGTCCTAAGTGGAGCAAAGGATTTGGCCCAAGAAGTAAATATAACTGGACAACTTGGAAATATTGACCATAATGTATAAAATTTAACATCTCTGTGGTGGGAAAAACCTCAGCAGCCCAACACTGTGACATTTAATTTCAGAGAGGGGAACTACACAAAAATGAGGTTAGGTAAACAAAGGTACAGTGCCAAAAGTAAAATCCCTGCAAGCATAATGGGGACTTTTCAAAGGCACCATAATAGAGGTCCAACCTCAATGTATACCCCAAATTAAAAAAAAAAAACAGTAAGAGAACAAAAAAAGTGCCAACGTAGCTTAACAACCAAGTAAAAGAAGCAGTAAGAGATAAAAAGGCATTGCTTAAATCCTAATGAGGAAAACAGAAAGCAGCATCAATTCTTGTCAAATTAAGTGTAAAAATGTAATAAGGAAAGCCAAAAGGGAGTTTGAAGAACAGCTAGCCACAAAATCAAAAAGTAATAGAAAAATGTTTTAAAGTACATCATAAGCAGGAAGCTTGCTAAACAAAAGCTTGCTAAACAACCAGTGGGACCAATGTATGATCAAGATGCTAAAAGAGCATTCAAAGACAATAAGGTCATTGCGGAGAAACTAAATAAATGTTTTGCTTCAGTCTTTAGGACTGAAAATGTTAGGGAGATTCCCATACCTAAGCCATTCTTTTTAGGTGAGGAATAATCCCAGATTGAGGTGTCAGAGGAGATTTTGGAACAAATTGATAAACGTAACAGTAACAAGTCACTGGGATGCTAATGTGAAACTGCAGGACTATTAACTGTGGTTTGTAACCTATCTGCTTCTGTACATAATGATTGGAAGATAGCTAACTTGACACCAATATTTAAAAAGGGCTCTAGAGGTGATCCTGGCAATTACAGACTGGTAAGTCTAATGTCAGTACAGGACAAATTAGTTGAAACTATAGTAAAGAATAGAATTGTCAGACACATAGATAAACATAATTTTTTGGGGAAAAGTCAACATGGATTCTGTAAAGGGAAATCATGCTAATCTAGTAGAGTTCTTTGAGCGGGTCAACAAGCATGCGGACAAGAGGGATCTAGTGAATACAGTGTACTTAGATTTCCAGAAAGCCTTTGACAAAGTCCCTCATCAAAGGTCTTAAGTAAAGTTAGTTG
Organism: Pelodiscus sinensis; assembly: GCF_049634645.1. Taxonomy (NCBI): domain Eukaryota; kingdom Metazoa; phylum Chordata; order Testudines; family Trionychidae; genus Pelodiscus; species Pelodiscus sinensis. The sequence continues at coordinate 36,742,914 of NC_134717.1, forward strand.
TCATGAGATAAGAGGGAAGGTCCTCTCATGGGTTGATAACTGGTTAAAAGACAAGAAAAAAGTGGTCGGAATAAATTATCAGTTTTCACAATGGAGAGAGGTAACTAGTGGTATCCTCCATGGGTCTGTACTGGGACCAATCCTGTTTCACCTATTTATAAATGATTTGGGGAGCGAGGTAAACAGCGAGATGGCAACATTTGCAGATGTTACTAAATTGCTCAAGATAGCTAAGAACAATGGAGCCCGTGAAGAGCTTTAAAAAGATCTCACAAAACTAAGTGATTGGGCAACAAAATGGCAAATGAATATTAACGTTGATAAATGCAAAGTAATGCACGTTGGAAAAAATAATCCAAATTAAAAAGACAATATGATGGGAATTAATTTAGCTATAACCACTCAAGAGAGAGGTCTTGGAGTCATTATGGATAGTTCTCTGAAAACATCCACTCAATGCGCAGCAGCAGTCAAAAAAGCAAACAGAACATTAGGAATCATTAAAAAAGAGATAGAGAATAAGACAGAATATCTTATTGCCTCTATATAAATCCATAGTATGCCCACATCTTGAATATTGCATACAGATGTGGTCGCCTCATCTCAAAAAAGATATATTGGCATTGGAAAAGATTCAGAAAGGGGCAACAAAAATGATCAGAGGTTTGATATAGGTGCCGTATGGAAAGAGATAAAAAAGACTGGGACTTTTCAGCTTAGCAAAGAGGAGACTTATGTCTAGACTACATCTGTCTGTCAGCAGAGGGATGTAAATGAGGCACTTCAAAAGTGTAAATGAAGCGGGGATTTAAATATCCTGCGCTTCATTTGCATAATCACCTCGTGGCGCTCTTTCGAACAAGAGCCATTTCTCAAAAAATGAGTACAGGATCTTTCAAAAAAGCCTGCTGTTTCTGACAGAACCGCATCTAGACAGTGATTTTACTTTTGAAATGGTGCTTGTTCGAAAGAGTGCCAAGAAGCGATTATGCAAATAAAGCGCGGGATATTTAAATCCCCGCTTCATTTGCACGTTCGAAGTGCCTCATTTACATCCCTCTATAAAATCATGACAGGAATGGAGAAAGTGTGTGAGGAAAAGTTATTACTTGTTCCCATAACATAAGAACTAGGGGTCACCAAATAAAATTATTAGGTAGCAGGTTTAAAACAAACAAAAGGAAGTTTTTCTTCATGTAGCACACCGTCAACCTGTGGAACTCCTTGTCAGAGGATATTGTGAAGACTAGTACTTTAACAGGGTTCGAAAAAGCGCTAGGTAAATTCATGGAGGCTACATCCATGAATACTTTTTAGCCAGGATGGGTAGGAATGGTGTGCCTAGCCTCTGTTTGTCAGTGGGTAGCAAAGGATGACAGGAGAGGGATCACTTAATGATTATCTGTTCTGTTCACTCCCTTTGGGCATCTGGCATTGGCCACTGTCAGAAGACAGGATACTGGGCTAGATGGACTTATGGTCTGACCCAGTATGACCGTTTTCATATTCTCACATTATTGTTATGTTATGACAATACTGTAAGACATGTAAGTGTGGGATAGAGTGCTGAGAGGGCTCAGGTCAGGAAATTGGAATGTGGGTGGGTATAGGTGTCGGGGGAGCTGAGGGTAGGGTGTGTGTGGGAGTGCAGGGATCAGGGCAGGAGTTTGGGGTAGATGTGCATAGGGTGGGGTGCCTCAGGGCTGTTGCAGTCCAGGTTGGTGATCCTGCCCCACACATGTTCTATTCTTGGCCAGATGGGAGCTGTGGGGGTATTGCCCATTGGCATGGAAAGGGAACTAGGAATGCAGGGAGTGCTGCAGCATCCTTGGGATCCTGGCCTAGAGCCTTGGGGCTCCTGGACCATTGCTTGGTATCCCGGCTGCTGCTGGCCCCACTCCCCACGATCCCAGCTGCCCCCAGCCCTATACACTCAGTGCTCTCCTGCCAGCTCTATATTCTGGGGTCCCAGCTGCTGCCCCTACATAACCAAGGCTTTTTTCCTGGCTTCAGCTCTGAGTAGGGGGAGGACAGAAGTAAGGAGGCTGATAGAAGTAACAGCCCCACTCCCAACCAACCACTTTCTTACCAGTTGGGCACACCAGTTTACTTTAATCATTGAAGGGTAGTAATAGGAGGAAAATGGACCAAATCCAGACTGCCATATGCTTTTAAATGGATCTGAAATATTTTGTATTTAGTTATTATTATTATCATTATTGTTATTTTTTTAAATTTGGTATGACGTCTGGACCTTCCTATGTCTTGACTAAAACATCTGGACCTTGACAAAAAATAAGTGACTAACTCTGTTCTAAAGTATACTAACAGAAAATATATTACAGGTTGAACCTCCATAGTCCAGCACTCTGGTCCGTCAACATCTGTGGTCCAGCATGATTTTAGTTAGTCAGATGTCCACTTATCATGGGTGTTGTCAAGTTTCCCGCTGTCCCATACAGTTTGTTTACAGCCACCAATCCTGACTCTCAATGTTATTTACCTTAAATTGACCCTAAATGTCTTCTAAAAGCCCAGTAAGCAGTGGAAGTTTTTCTAATGCTGCCAGATGCTATTGACCTCCTGTAGTTCAGCAAATTCTCTGGTTTGGCACTGGTCAGGTCTCAAGAGTGCCAGACTAGAGAGGTTCAACCTGTAAAACTAAGGGACCAGGATTTGGACTGCATTGAACTTGATAGAAAAAATCAGTCTGAAAAAGACTTGAAGAATAAAGAACTTACATCAACAATCAAGAAGTCCAGCCAGCACCAAGCATTAGTGAAATACATTTGAAAACCATAGGCCACCCATTTTAGAAGCATTTCCAGAATGAAGATGTATGTGAAAACCTTATCAGCATATTCCAGCATAGTCTTGATAGTCTTGCGCTGCTCTATATATATGTCTTCAAAAGCCTGTGAACACAAAGTGTTTCAAGTGTTCATAACACTTCCCAGTTCAAAAACTTGATTTAGATAAAGAAAGAAAGTAGAGGGTTTTGAGTATTAGTCTCTTCTTTGTATGCCATTTTCACCTTTTAGGTTACCTACTTCCCATTTTACTACATCTGCTTTCATGGGATCCAACTTTGAAAGGGGCTGGCTTGTCTTACGCTTTCTCCAATAGAATATGGAGTATATATTTTGAATATGAATTCTTCTTTTTATTAAGCAAAAGGAAAAGTCTCATTTCTGTTATTTTACGAAACAAGAAATATAGGGACTCCACATGTAATTCTGTGTATTGTATGACCCTCAATAGGCTATGCTTTTTCACTATTGAGATTTGGTTTTATAAATCAAGGTAAATTATTTCAGGCCAAATCCTGAAATGATTTACACAGATTTTTATTCAACTTTTAAATAAACCCTCACAGAAGCTAGTGACAAATTTGCTGGTGTATGAAGTATGTAGAGATGCAATTCTGTTTTATTGTTGAATCAAGAAATAAATACAAAGAATGATTTTCTGCCAATATTTTAATAAGGGGCTTTCCCAAAAACATCTTCCTGGTCCAGATATGTATATTCCCCCAGGCCAGGTCTATACTAAAGGGGAAAATCAACTTAAAATATGCCGCTCCTGCTATGTAAACATCAGCCCAGATCTTCTCAGAAGCAGAGTTGTGCTCAAAAATCATAATTTTAATCCAAATTCAAACAGTAACAAAATCAGTAATGTTCAGGTCCAGAGCTCTGCAATGGGTAACCACTATAAATTCTGGGTAACTCTACTGGCATTAATAAAAGTTACTCTATTTTTACACCACTATATTTAAAGTAGAGTTTAGCCCAATGTTTTGCTTTTGGTCCACCACTAATCAAAACATATGTCAATCTTAGCAAGCCTTTCAGACTTTGTTTACATTTCAAAACTGTAATGAAATATGAAATGCAGGAAGTTTTAGAGTGATTTTGAGTATCAGTGTGATCATTTGCACAGTTGTGATTTAAAGACATCTATCTGTCAAAGCTTCTTTACTGGGCATATTACAAAGTGAGTGTTTGATACTACTGATTCTAACATATTACCTAAATATTTCTTAAGCTGATTAAGTTTTCCTACTAATCAAAAGCTATTCTATACGAAGATGTAATAAATCATACTTCAAATTTTTATTCTTCAGAATGTCAACTTGTTTCACTTACCAGTGCACCACTGCTCAGAAGAATCATGAAGACAATGAATGTCTCAAACCAGTTGTGTTCAACTATGCTGTAGCAGGTTTTCCTAAGATTCCACCAGATTTTGCCTTTACCATCTTCTATACTTACTTGACAACATGTGAACTTCTGCACGCAACCTGTAAAACATATTAAACTATAACTAGAAATTGGAATAAAACAGCATCTTATTTTGTAGTAGTTACACTCTGGCATCCAATTTATTATTAATTTCCTAAGTCTGATAGCCACTCTCTTTATGAGTTACTTCTAAAATCTGACAGTATAATCTCTTGCTCACTATTACAAGGTTCTGAATATCTGAATTTTGAGAGTAAATAGATTCTTGTGATTCTTCCCATGAAAGCTTATGCCCTAATAAATCTATTAGGGTACATCTACACTGAGGAACTATTTTGGGATACTTCTTTTAAACAAGCTTTCGAAATAATGGGCTCGCTATTTCGACATCCCTGTAAACCTCATTCCACAAGGATTAAGGGATGTTTTGGAATTGTGCTCTATTTCAAAATACACTCAAAATAAGCTATGCAGTTTGCGTAGGTCAAACTGCATAGCTTATTTCAAGCTATGGGTGCAGTGTAGACGCAGAGCTAAAGTGTAGACAGCAGAGCTAAAGTTGGAATAAGCTATACAACTTCAGCAACATCCTTTGCGTAGCATAGGTCGAAATAGCTTAATTTGACTTTTGGCGCTATCTACACAGCAGGAAGTTGAAGGAAGAACACTTTTCCTTTGACTTCCCTTACTCCTCGTAAAAAGAGATTACCATGAGTCGAAGTAAGAAGTCCTCCAGCTCTACATTATTTTGAAATAAAAACTTGTAGCATAGACACACTCTTTGTTATTTTGGAATAATGTCAGTTTTTCCAAAATAATGCTGCTGTGTAGACATACTGTAAGGTGCCACAAGACTCCTCATTATTTTTTCAGATTTAAACTATGACTAGAAATGAAACCATACTGAGAAATTGACAGTGATTTACATTTACAACTAAGTATGAAATGTACTTTAAAAGTATCTGTCTGTATAAGTGACCCCCAACTTCCTCCTGCCCAACCTACAACCCCCCGCATTTACTGCTGCCGTTTGTGCTGCAGGGCTGTCAACTGCTAGGTTCAGTCCCCAGCCAGATGGCTCAAGGTATTGTTTGCATCCTGTGGCCACCAACTACCAGACCCAGCCCCTGGCTGGCTGGCTCATGGTACTGTTTGTGTCGCTCTGCAGGGCTGCCTACCGGATGGCACATTCCCCAACTAACTCAGGGCACTGTTCATGCCATGCCACAGGGCCACCTACTGCCCCGCAGAGCCCCCTGGCTCCAGGAGACTACAACTCCCAGGAGGCAAAGTGGGCCAGGAATGGAATTCCCATTCATAACATTGCCCCTATGGGCAATAAGGGTTCGAGTTATAATGGCCCGACTTACGACTTTTCTCCAGGATCCAATTAAGTCATAAGTGCTGCAGTTGCCTGTAGCTTATAGATTACACAATAATCTATGAGCTACAGTAGAATCTCAGAGTTATGAACACCTTGAAAATTGAAGTTGTCTGTAACTTTGAAATGTTTGTAACTGAATAAAATGTTATGGTTGTTCTTTCAAAAGTTTACAACTGAACATTGACTTAATACAGCTTTGAAAATTTACTGAGCAAAAGAAAACAGCTACTTTCCTTTTTATTTTTTAGTAGTTTATGCTTAACATAATACTCTACTGTATTGTGTTTATTTGTTTGTTGCTGCTGCCTGATTGCATGCTTCAAGTTTTGAGGTGTATGGTTGACTGCAGTTTGTTACCCAAATGTTCCTAACTCTAAGATTCTACTGTGTATTCAAAACACGGTGGCTACGTCTACATTGTGCATTCTTGCGCAAGAAGATATGCAAATAAGGCGTGGCGATGAATATCTCTGTGCCTCATTTGCATATCTAATGAGCCACCATTTTGTGCAAGGGGCTTTTGTGCAAGAAGGAGCAGTCTAAACCGCTCCTTCTTGCGCAAAAATCCCCTCTTGCACAAGAGCCGTTCAGCCTGAAAATAAGTGGCAGAATGACTCTTGCACAAGAGGGCTACCTCTAGACTGGCCCCAAATTCCGGAAAAGGGATGCAAATCAGGAAAGTCAGCATAGGGAAATCCGCGGGGGATTTAAATATCCCCCGCGGATTTAAATAAACATGTCCGCCGCTTTTTTTCCGGCTTGGGGAAAAGCTGGAAAAAAGCATCTAGACTGGCCCGATCCTCCGGAATAAAGCCCTTTTCCGGAGGACCTCTTATTCCTACCTGAAGGCAGGGCTTTATTCCGGAGGATTGGGCTAGTCTAGATGTTTTTTTCCGGCTTTTCCCCAAGCCGGAAAAAAAGCGGCGGACATGTTTATTTAAATCCGCGGGGGATATTTAAATCCCCCGCAGATTTCCCTATGCTGACTTACCTGATTTGCATCCCTTTTCCGGAATTTGGGGCCAGTCTAGACGTAGCCGAGGGATTTTTGCACAAAAAGGAGCAATTTAGACTGCTCCTTCTTGCGCAAAAGCCCCTTGCGCAAAATGGCGGCTCATTAGGTATGCAAATGAGGTGTGGCGATATTCATCACCATGCCTCATTTGCATATCTTCTTTTGAAACAATGTACAATATAGATGTAGCCTGTAGTTTTGGGGCTGTTAGCCCATGACAGTTCTGTTTGTCGCAGAAAACAGATTTGCTCCAAATTCTAAGTGCCTTCTCTAGTAACTCTAAAACACAAACATAGGAATGGAAAAGTTAATACTGCAAGTATCTTAATATTGAGAATTGTTAGCAATCAAGCAATAAGGAAAGTAGCCGCCTTTCAAAGAATTCCTTCTTTGACATTTGATTATCACTAAGAAGGGAGAACCTTCTCTTGAATAGTAAAACCAAGCAGGTCCATTGCATTTCAAATGCCAACTGTTGTAGAAGCAAATTGTGTTTGAAACAAGCCCCATTTTTCTAATACATATCTTTAGGCAATATTATGTTTTGTTACCTTCTGTAAAACAGGCTATTGGTTCAAGAGCTTCTTCAGGTTCAATCTCAGCTTGTTCTCCCTCTCCAGGAGGGGCAATATCAACTGTGCTACCTTCAGATGAGCTGGGTGCATTTAGTTTCTGAAAATAAAATTCCATAGGAAAATTTTTTCCTCACTAAGTATATATTGGTCATAGATTATACAGAAATATGCCAGTGCTCAATAACTTTTAAATAAGAGTATTGGTAAATACATAGTAATAATATGCTTTACCATAAGTAAAATCATAATATTAAAATCTACATTCTGTGGGTTTGATTTCAATAATATCTTCTTATAGGAAATTCTAAACAATCATTTGTCCATTAATCTGATCTTCGAATAAGAATTTTAAAATGAAGATTCAATAATATTAATATTGGGCAATTGGGCAATTTGCATATGCCATACTGTTATTTATGCTACTCTCTATTATGTCGGATCATGTGAATGTCACTGAATCTTTCCAACACAATGACCAAACTAACAGAGTTCAGCAACCATATTTTTATGTTCACTGTAGAAGGTATTTTCTCTGATATACAGAATTGAAATATTGAAAATCAGATCTCCCCCCCCCCCCCATAGCAATCCTTATGATAGTATACATGACCTGTTGTATCTTACTATAATGTGAACTGAGAGGAGGAGCAGGTTAACTTTAGGACATGTCAATATTTTGGATTCTCTTCCACTATACATGTATTATCTTTCGATATGGTCAAATCATGCAGTCCTAACTTTGGCAAAACTCAGACTGACTTCAGTGAGTTTTGCTGAGAACTGAGGATTGCATGATTCTGGGACTGATCCAAAGGCTTCTGAACTCAACAGAAGCCTTTCACTGACTTTAGTGGAGTTTGGATCATGCCACTGGTCTATAGGGCAATCTATCCATCATTCTGGCATCTCTCTTTGCTTTTAAATTTGCAAGTAAAACTATTTTAAATTAATTTATTTTTGAGTACCATGAAAACAAATACTCATCAAAAGCTCGTGTTTTAGCTATTAATATTGTTGTGTCTTGAATTACTTTAGTCAGAAACACGTTCTTTTTCAATTTTAAATAGGTAATGTAAACAAGTTTTCAGCCCAAAAGAAAGCACTGTCCTGAAATACATCATTATAGACCATACAGCAGTAGAAGTAATAAGCTACATTACTGTAATTTAAATTATAGAATTGGTAAGAAACCATTAGTGTTATTGCCATATAATTTATGATTCAGGAATTGCTACATAGTTTATAGTTAATTTTACAGATTTATGCAGGAATTAATGTAAGTTGATCAACTACACTATATATACGTGACATTAATGCAGATAATTGGATGCTGATAAGGCGCATTATTTAAAGATTGTTACTGTATTGTATTATAATACAAAATAATTTAGAGGCATTATTTATATTGAAAATTTGAGTGTGATTCCCGATCATGAAATAATGATCCTATTCTAGGCTAAAGTACTTTGAGGCTGATGTGCCATACCTTTGGATGTTGCTCCAGTCAAGGGGAGCATGAGCTCATTAAGCTATACAGATGTACACCATCCTGAGGATCTGGCCTAACACCTTTATCAGCTGAGAATGTGGTTACTACTGAATCAGTAAGCCCACCCTCAAGTTGTTTTTACCTTGCAGAAATATCTAATGAACAAATATTAAATTGAATAAAACGATAAAAAATATTGATTACATGTACACAGAAGATATGGGAGTAGTCATGGTTGTGAACATATGGACATAAAATTCTGAGGACATCAATCATAATGCTAAGGCTTGCACACTTATGGAAAATTATAATATAGTTGAAAGGCACTGGCTGTACCTAAGTGCTAACTGGTGGTGACAATCTGTTTCCATGTAAACTTTGCTAAGATGTTACTTTATTATTTCTTCTTGCTTTTTTGGAATTTTTTTTATAGTTTTTGTAAAGGTGACAAACAGTTTTGAAAACTATATTTTCTATTGATCTTTCCATTAACTGAAGAAAAGCTTGCAGGATCAGGCCTTAAGTTATTGGAAACAAAGGACATGATCCAGACATAATTGAAATTGATGTGAGTCTTTCCATTGACTGCACTAGGCTTTGGATAAGGCCTAAAGAAAAATGGATCAATAATCCATATCTAAATAATTATGTAAATGTTATAATTTTTTCTTTGAGTGTCTCTTCATATTCCCACTTATGGCTGTTATGCTGACTGGTGATGCTGGATCGCAGAACGTTTTCCAAGCAGTGTCTGTTAGAGCATGTGAACCATTCCTTTGCCTCTGTCCTCAGCATCTCTAGTTTTTCTTCTATTACCTAATTTCCTTTCAACCACTATGCCAGGTGGAAGAGAAGCACTCATGACCATTTGGGTCTGGGCTTTTTCCAGTTCTTAGTGTCTTGGAAATTTTTTAGTATAGTGTGATGTGGCCAGCCCAGATATCTACAATAAAGTAACAGAAAGCAGGTTATATTAGCCTTTGGTCACACAATTCCTTATTTCTCTGGTACCAAAAAAGGTCTAACCCAGGTTAATAAAGACACCTGGAGTGAATCAGAAATATGCATGAACTAGTGTAGACAGGTTAAGTAAGACACCTAGAGACAACAAAGAACCTGCTAGAACCCAGTGAGACCATTACATTAAGTAAGACACCTAGAGGCCATTTAGAACCTGCTAGAACCAGTTGAGACAGTTTGGTTTAATTGAGACATCGGGAGCCAATCAAGGACTAGCTAGAATTGGTTAAAAGCCTCCCCTTTAATCAGTTTAATGGTACACCAGAAGAGGACACACTGCTGGAGGGTAGGAACTGTAGAGATGCTGTTAGGTGCCAGGAAGGAACTCTGAAGGTTCATAGAATCATAGAATACTAGGACTGGAAGGGACCTCGAGAGGTCATTGAGTCCAGTCCCCTACCCCCATGGCAGGACCAAATACTGTCTAGACCATCCCTGATAGACATTTATCTAACCTACTCTTAAATATCTCCAGAGATGGGGATTCCACAACCTCCCTGGGCAATTTATTCCAATGTTTAACTACCCTGACAGTTAGGAACTTTTTCCTAATGTCCAACCTAAACCTCCCTTGCTGCAGTTTAAGCCCATTGCTTCTTGTTTTATCCTCAGAGGCCAAGATAAACAAGTTTTCTCCCTCCTCCTTATGACACTCTTTTAGATACCTGAAAACGGCTATCATGTCCCCCCTCAGTCTTCTCTTTTCTAAACTAAACAAGCCCAATTCTTTCAGCCTTCCTTCACAGGTCATGTTCTCTAGACCTTTAATCATTCTTGTTGCTCTTCTCTGGACCCTTTCCAATTTCTCCACATCTTTCTTGAAATGCGGTTCCCAGAACTGGACACAATACTCCAACTGAGGCCTAACTAGCACAGAGTAGAGTGGAAGAATGACTTCTTGTGTCTTGCTCACAACATACCTGTTAATGCATCCCAGAATCATGTTTGGTTTTTTTGCAACAGCATCACACTGCTGACACACATTCAGCTTGTGGTCCACTATAACCCCTAGATCCCTTTCTGCTGTATTTCTTCCTAGATAGTCGCTTCCCATTCTGTATGTGTGAAATTGATTGTTCCTTCCTAAATGGAGCGCTTTGCATTTGTCTTTATTAAACTTCATCCTGTTTACCTCAGACAATTTCTCCAATTTGTCCAGATCATTTTGAATTATGACCCTATCCTCCAGAGCAGTCGCAACCCCTCCCAGCTTGGTATCATCTGCAAACTTAATAAGTGTAATCTCTATGCCAATATCTAAATCGGTGATGAAGATATTGAACAGAGCCAGTCCCAAAACAGACCCCTGCGGAACCCCACTTGTTATACCTTTCCAGCAGGATTTAGCACCATTAACAACAACTCTCTGAGTACAGTTATCCAGCCAGTTATGCACCCACCTTATAGTAGCCCCATCTAAGGGTACGTCTAGACTATATGCCTCTGTCGCCAGAGGCATGTAGATTAGTCTACCAGACATAGTAAAATGAAGCGGCGATTTAAATAATCGCCGCTTCATTTAAATTTACATGGCTGCCGCGCTGAGCCGACAAACAGCTGATCAGCTGTTTGTCGGCTCAGCATGATAGTCTGGACGCGCGGGTGGCGACATCAAAGGTATTTGTCGACCACCCAGTAAACATCATTGCAGGCGGCTTACCTGGGTGGTCGACAAATACCTTTGATGTCGACACCCACGCGTCCAGACTATCACGCTGAGCCGACAAACAGCTGATCAGCTGTTTGTCGGCTCAGTGCGGCAGCCATGTAAATTTAAATGAAGCGGCGATTATTTAAATTGCCACTTCATTTTACTATGTCTGGTAGCCTAATCTACATGCCTCTTGCGACAGAGGCATGTAGTCTAGACGTACCCTAAGTTTTATTTGCTTAGTTTATTGATAAAAATGTTTTAAAAAAAATCTTAACTAAGTATTGCCTAGATTATTGATAAAGAATACAGAGGTGAGGGAGAGTCCTGCCTGGGGAACAGCCCCTTCAAGTCCCAGAAGTCCAAGGGAGGTAAACCTCTGCTAGAAGGGGAGAGACTGAGTTAAGAAATCTAGCCTTTTGCATCCATATCCAGAGAGGCCACTAGAGACTAAAAGATTATTTCCCTCGTTTTTCCTCCTGTTTTGCCAGTGATGAGAGTGGTTAAATCAGATCTGCCCCTGAAGTAAAGGGTTTAGACTGAGAGCTATAATGAGTCACTGAGGTGAGCAATTAGACCAGGAGTTGCTCTTTTCCTTAGCTGGAGAGAGAGAATACATTGATTACCTCCACCCAGAAGTGCAAGACCCACTGGGTCAGATTAGGAGTTTTGTCACAATAGTAATAATTAGTTAAGTCAGTTAGTAGTTTGGTTCTGGCTTATGGTGAAACTGAAGAAGAAGACGCTAAATACAGAGAGGCTTAAATTCAGAGTTTGTTTGAGAGATTCCCATTCTTCTTCAATGACAAATCTGAGAAACTGTCCCAGACTGAGATGCCAATAGAGGAGATTTAGAACAAGCGTATAAATTAAACAGTAATAAGTCACCAGGACCAAATGGTATCCACCCAAGAGTTCAGAAGGTGCTCAAATGTGAAATTGAAAAACTGCTAATGTAGTATAGTATGCAATCTGTCAGTTAAAATATCCTTTGAACCAAATGACCAGACAATAGCTAATTTAATGCTGATTTTTTTAAAGGGTTCCAAGGCAATTCTGGCAATACCAGGCAAACTGACTTTAGTTAAAAAACAAAATGATCAAACTCACAGATACACTGGCTGTGTTGGTGAAGAGTAAACATAGCTTGTTGTTTCCTAGTAACAGGAATTCATTCTTCACCAATCTTTTAGCATTATTTGAGAGTACTAACAGGAATGTGGACAGGATGATCTAATGGATTTAATGTATTTAGGCTTTGAGAAAGCTTTGGACAAAGTCTCATGCCAAAAGCTCTTTAGTAAGGACTAATGGGATTAGAGAATAGGTCCTCTCAGTAACTGATTACTAAATAGGAAGCAATGGCAAGGAATAAAAGATTAGTTGTCATAATGGACAGATGTAAGTAGTGAGCACCATAAGGATCCATACTGGGACATGTGCTGTCCAACATATTCACAATATTGAAATATAATGGGCTTGTTATTCTGATGTCCCTGTAAACCTCATTGCACAAGGGTTAAGGGACATTTTGGAATAGTGCTTTATTTTGAAATTTGGTGCTGTGTAGACCAAAATAGGCTATTTTAAAATTACCTCGGAATAAGCTATGCAATTTGTGTAGCTTATTTCAAGGTAAGGGTGCTGTGTAGACACACTTTGAATGTCAACATTTGCAAATGATACAGATTTACTCAAGATAGTTACATCCAAAGCTCACTGCAAAGAGTTACAAAGGGATCTCATAAAACTGAGTGAGCAACAAAGATGAAATTTGGTGTTGATAAATGAAAAGTAGTGCACGTTGGGAAAAATAATCTAAACTATAAACTCAATTATGAGATCTAAATTAGGAAAGGTATCCTGGCATCATCACGTGTAGTTTTCGGAAAACGTATTTTCAACATGCAGTGGTAGTCAAAAAAGCTAACAATGTTAGCAACCATTTGTAAAAGGATAGATTATATAACAGAAAATATAATGCCACTATACAAATCCATGATACACCCTGACCTTGAATACTAGGTGCACACATTAGAATTGGGGAAGGTCTGATATGGAGGATGGGTGTTTTTATATGAAGAGAAAACAAACTGTTCAGTGTAGAAAAGAGACAATTAAGAAGGCTATGAAGATGTCAATAAAATCAAGAAAGGTGTGGTGAAATTGAGGAAGGAAGTATTAATTACTTTCACATAACACAAAAACCAGGAATCACCCAATGTAATTAATAGATAGCAGATTTAAAGTAAACATAAAGATGTATTTCTTCAAACAACTTAACCAACCCTTTAAACTCATTGTCCAGGGTTGTTGTTAAAATAAAAAAATATAAATGTGTTCAGAAAAGAATTACATAAGATCTTGGAGGATGGGTCAATCTATGGCTAATTGTCAAGATAGTCAGTGATGCAACTCAATTTCTGGGCATCCCTAGACCTTTGACTAGACCTGGGACTAGATGACAGAGGATGGATCACTCAGTAAATTACCATGCTCTGTTCATTCCCTCTGAAGCATCTGTTGCTAGCCAATGTTAGAAGACAAGATAATGAACTAAATGTACAATCGGTCTGACCTAGTACAACCATTCTTATGTTTTTAGGAAGCTGGGATTCAAGAGATATGCATTGTGCCTTGTTTTTTTCCTGGCATCAGAGGACCATATTAGATGGTTGAAATGTTTTGGAAAGGGCCAGTTTCCTTCTGGATGTTTTATCTGCTGTTCATGGCCAGATATTGCAAGGACAGGCAGAAGAGCTTCAGGTGCTACTTCTTAAAATGGCCTTGAGGCTAAACCCTCCAGTGTTGGGCCTTGAGGCTAAACCCTCCAATATTGGGCTAATCCCTCAGATCCAAAGTCTAAGAGGCCAGTCTCAGTTGTTGTGACTTACTTCTGCAAGATGAAACACTTAAAGGCTGCAGTAAATCAGGTTTGGCTTCAGATACTGTTGCTCAAGTAGCTAGGGCTTCAAAGGCACAGATGATGATGAAGGGTAGGTAGACTTCCTGCTACAGAACCATTGTTGGTTTTAACTGTGTTGGCTCAGAAGAGATCTGAGTATTACTTTCTGGCTAGCAGTGCCAGATCCCTAATTCAGATTTATCAGATCCATCTGACTTTGACAGGGCCTCTACAGCAGTCTTCAAAACTCAGTGACCTCCCATTGACTTGAGTTGATCAGATCTTACATGCACAAAATTACTCATGTTTTTGAAGATTGGGCTTTATTGGAGCTACACTTTCCCGAAGCTGAGAGATTCCATAATTTTATATTTCATTAGACTTGGTATGTATGTTATGGTTATACGAAATGCAATACCTCCTACTCTTATTCCGTTTTGATGTGAACTTTATGTAAAATACTATTTTTATTATAATAAAGACATTATATTTATTATAAAAAGATGTCACTGGACTCAAATATTGTTGCATATTAAAAATCTCTTGCTGGATACATGTAATCACACAGCCAATTACTTTACAAACAATGTACATTAAGGCAAAGTAGGAAACCTTGTTCTTGTTTTAGTAATTCTACTACTGTTATATCAGAAGACATACATTTAAAATTTTCATCTGGTAGCTGGTCATTATAGTATTAATGGACAGGATTTCTGACTGGAAGATCATATATCGCAAGTGCTTTTTGATTATTTTTGACTGACGCATAATAATCAGTCACTGAATAAACTGCTTGACTCATACTGGAGTAAAACACAACTTTCAAAGGGGTTGTTTTCTTGTTCTCTCACTCTTCTGATAAACAATGCTGTATAATAAAGTGACTTATTTTTAACTGATTTATTAAAAAGACTTAAAGGAAGGAAGGAAGGATTTAATTTCACATGGACTAGGCAGCCCTCCTAATCAGGTTTAGGTGAACAATTCCTCTCCCCCCAGAAAAGTTGGATAGTTTTAAGCATTTTTGTAAGAATTTCCAACTTTGTTGATAGAAAATTAGAGGATTACATTTCAGTATCCAGCCCTGCCCAAAGACACTGTTTCAGTGAATTAAAGTCACTTATGCTATATAATGATTAGCACAGCCACCATGATTGTAATGAAATAAAAAAAAACATAAGATTTCTCCTGAAAATTGAAAAATCTCTGACAAATATGTCAAAAAAACAAAGTTATTTTTAAAAAACATTTTTCTCTTGTAAAGTATTGTGTGACCTATCATATAAATGGAATAACACAGGCAAGATGTAAGGAGGGATTTGGATAACTGCAAACTATTCTAGATGTATTTGGCTACCAGGATATCATCACATCGTCCTCTCCATTCACAGGAGACATAATCAAGTATCATTTATGTATGTATATATTATTAAGTAGGCATAGTTGAACTAATTGCTTTGCATATTCCAGTGATATGTGGCATAAATATAATCTCTCATACATTTTCTGTGTTTCATATGTTACTGTAAATCCAGTTTAACTCCATTTTTATAATAGGCTTTAATAATAATATTAATTCAATAATTTCTAACAATAAATGTAAATAATGTGAGAACTGCTTCTAAATTGGTAATATTTTTAAATAATTTCATTACTTATATTTAATAACAGAACATGAGGGAGATCATAAGCATCAAAGTATTGAAAACAGATATATTTAAACCAAAGAAAGAATAAATTTATGTAAATTAGTAAGCAAACACATTTAAAACATAAGAAAATAGTGTGGATTATATTGAAGTATTTTAGGATTTTGCTTTCATCATTTAATTAAGGATATAATCTACATAGCCAAATGCTGCAGCAAAGGAAGGAAAATTGACAGTTACGAGCACATAACACAAATGGAGAAAGAAGAGAGAAAAAATGCCCCCTTTAAAGATGAAAAGTAAGCTTGGACACTCATTCTATAAGTATGTATCTGTTTATTTACTGCGAGATAAATATAAGACTCAATTTCTTCCTATCACTGGGACTATGATCTATTCCTTCATTAAATAATATAAAATTGCATATGGTGAGAATAATAATATGACATATAAATTAGGTAGATTACAGCTCATCTTTCACCACTGAAATCAGTTAAGAATTTAGTCACTAACATCAAAGATCACAGAATAAAAGCCATTAATACTGATACCAGTGGTCATTAATACTTCCAATGACTGTCAATGAAAAATAAAGTCAGTTCGTTAACTCTTCTGCCCAACACAGAACTCTCTTGCCATTACTCCAGTCATCACAATTGTTATATGTGTTAAACAGCAAACGAGAGAAAAGTAGTTTACTATCATTAATATAACAAGGAGTGCAATTCTTTAGCATGCTCTTCATTTATTTTTCAGGCAATCTCAGGCAATCACAAGTATTGAAAATCAGCTGAAGTAAATTACAACCTCTCCTATCCATCCCCCTAAAATTAAGAAAGAATGTTTGTAGTTTAGAAAAGCAGACTTTAATTCTGATTTTTCTAACGATGACACCAATACAAAGAACAAGAAAGTTCAAGGTATTGTATAGTTTACACAATTATTTTTTGCCAAATTGTTCATTTCATTTTATGTATAGGATTATCAGCCTCTAGCATATTCCATTTTCTGTAGATGCTAATCAGTACCTGCAGAGAGGTATATTTTTTTATTCAGGGATACATTTGAAATGATTTCTTTATGATGCAGCATTCTCAAGGCCTGAATCAGCAAAACAACATGCTTAAATTGGAGCAGAACCTCCCCTTCCCTACCCCGTCCATAAGACTATCAAGGAAAAACTACTTTTATGGGCTTACTGATGTTCTGAAAAAAATATAATTATACACATTATTGTGTAGAATGTGGCAAATAGGCATAAATAGTAATGTTTTAGTAACAACCAGATTATTTGAGTAACAACATTCATTAGAGCGTATAGTGAGCCTACATACTCTTCCTTTGAAAGTAGCACGTTCTGATTTCAGTGGCTTAAATCATCAAAATAAGCCTGACCAACAGCATGTTGTTGGGCCCATATCCATCAGAATGCATTTGCTTAAAGGCCCATTCCTGCCCCCATTTAATTTTGCTCCAGATTTCAAAGGGAGCAGGATCAGGCTGCTAAAATTTAAGCTTTACAAAGTGCTTCATGGTTCAAAGTGGCAATAAAATAAATAAAGGGACTCAGCCATTACAAATTGCCTTTAATAATCTGGCTATACATTTCAAACTTTGAGCTTTGACTGTTACAAATTTCTGTATGATTTGGTTGATAAAATAAAATATAAATAAAATAATTCCCCATTCAAAATTGCCTGGAACCAAACCATTAATGTCAAATCTTGTGACGTTTGGCTTGCATGTAAACTACAAAAATAACTTTGCTAAATGCTTCTCTTAGAGCTTTATTCTGGTCTTTTGGATTAGCTCAAGCATATCTTGATTTACATCATTATGATATTTGCCCTGAGACCAAAACACAGTCTCAGGGTTAATGCTACATAATAGTGTGAGTTTGTATGAGCCCATTTTGTCCAAAAGGGAAGTTTTTAGTTATTACCCAGTTAAGATCAATTAAAAATATAGTGGGCAGATGCCTAAACCATAAATAATTTTAACATGAGGGCTCAGTTATTTCTCCTATGAGAAATGTTCTTATGAGCAGGTGCATGACCTGAACGGTGAAATTTTTCTTTGACAATGCCTTAATATCTTCTGGGTATATGGGGAAGACAACACTTAGTTGATGTTGCTGAACCTTTAACCAGAAGGATCAAATATACTCCCTCCAGCACATCTATCTTGTTACATATCAGGCTGGAAGGAATCCCTATGACTTATCTTTTCTGTAGTCCGCTCAAAATTTTGGTACCAGCATTTCAGTTGGATCCTTATGTTTGTGCAGATTCCCTTTGAAGTAAGTGAGGCTCCCTGTGTACATAACATTTTATCCTTATGGGTCAAGTTGCAGAATTAGTTCTTAGTCCTTACCAGACCTGCCAACTGGGGGAGGGGGGGAGAGGAAAGGGACAGTTGTGCAGGGGCCTAGCTGCTTCCACAGTACCTCTGCTGAAAAGCATCTCTTGATTCAAAGAAGTGTTTGGTATTTCCCATGCAGGTTACAGGGCTGGATTACTGGTTCTGGAACATGCATGGGGCATATCAAAAACATCTTTGAATTAAGAGACACTGCTGCAGCTTTCCCCAGAGCAGCAGTTTGGGTCTGGAAAAGGGAAGAGAGGGTTGGTTTGGCTGTCCTGGGGCTTATCCTAGCAGGTGGGGGATGGGGCTTCTGGTGAGAGGAGGAGAGGACATTTGGGGACACAGTGGGTGTGGGGGAGCTGGGCAGAGGCCAATTGATCTCTACCTTGGTGACCAGAATTGCTGACAGGAGACCTTGTCTTTACACTCATGTCAAATTCTACTCAGAACTACAGTGATATAAACCAATAGGAATCCCATTAAAATCAGTAGTGCTGTTCCAGATATACATTGGCATTAGTGCATAACTTTTACAAATGTTCAATTTTTGTGTTGTATTTACTATTATCCGTCAGTGAAAGTTCTGTCAGTTATGCTGCAATAGAGAGTACGTTTGTCTTGTGTTTACAAAAATCAGCGGATAAACGTAACAATTTAATTTTAAAAAAAGAAATGTTGACTGCTAAAAGTTATTCTGATTTACTTTTAATATTGTGAGCCCCAGATTTGAAACACAGACTCAGGTATTATAACATATGCATTCCAAATGATTGTATTTGTTTGAAAGATTTATTTATTATTTTTTTAAAGGTTCTTTGGGTTTTGGAAGATAACGTTTGCAAAAGGCTTATTTTTGGCAGTTCTGTTTCCTTTTCTTCTCTTCTGTGAAATGTTTTTGTTTGTCTATTTGCTTCTGCTGAATATCAGTTTTGGCATATATAAATTATGTGTCCTGTTCAGATGAAGTTCATGAAAATTCAAGATATGTTGGTGGCTAAATGAATACAGAATATCGCTCTTAGTAGCTAATAAGTTTGAATTAAACATTTCAAAATATAAATAACTGTAATTCTTTTTGGAAAGTAGTAGATATTGAAATGTTCAAATTATATTCCTTAAAGAATTTAAACATAAATAATCTAGAACTTCATTTATTAAAACAATTCATTTATAAGGGCTGAATCAAAAAGGGTTGTTTTTATATTTTTAAAAACTATGCATGCTCCCTTTTTTCTTGCTCCTTTTTGAAGTTGAACATTCCTTTAATGTTTTGATCAATTTACGAAACCTGTAGAGCATGCAGTTATTGCTGAAGTACTTTATAAAAAAAATTCTAGGAGAGTCTTTAGCAGAATCAAATGTATGTTTGGTTTGTCAGTCTTGCCTGACCATGCTGTGATGTGAGTCACATGACTCAGCAGAGAGCAGCTGTGCATGTTGCTACTATCTTGCAATGGATAGGGAAGGAACATAGCTGAGTAGCATGCAGGCCAATCAATATCCATTAAAAAGTGATTATATAGATATAACTTGCTTAGATAAGCTGTATAAAAGTGGTGATACGTTGCTCTACCTGGTTAAAAAGCACCAGAGCTGCATTCTTGATTGCTCCAGATTGGTTTTACCCCTGTGAGAAGTAAGAATGGTAGGCAGTGAAGTTCAAGATTTATAGTACCTCTGCTTTTTTTCTCTTTGGAAACTTTTTCTAATTCACACATGGCTTCAAAACAGTAAAAATATATTTGCTAAGTATTTTATTATATTGGCTGACAACATACTGTCTAACACACATTCCTAAGGATTTACTGTAGATTTATAGCTAATATTATTAGATTAATATAAAATATAGGAGTGGTAGCTAATAACTGTTCTGCAAAATTGTTGTTCACGATTAATAAAAATAAACTAATTACATAATACTATAGATAGCACAGATTTTGAAAGTATTTGATAGCTTTAAAGATAAATTTTAACATTTTGTTTTAGCTCTTGGCGGAATATTCTTCCAATTTTTATGTTTAAGTTGTCCACTCTTTATTTAATTGACCATGTGAGTATTTTATCTTTCAGAATTGAAAGCATAAAATCATATAGTCATATAATACTACAGCTGGAAGGAACCTTGAGAGGTCATCAGTTTGAGTCCTGTGAATTCTCAGCAGGACCATGACAATAAGCAAAAAAAGGTTTTCTGTTGTATAGTTTCTTCTTTCATTCTTTTGATAATAGAATTTGCATTTGAATTCTTCTCGAATTTCTATCCAGACGAGGTATGTGAGGTACTATATTAAGTAAAAAGCTATTTTAACTCTATTTTGTGTATATTTGGCTTTCTAAAGTTTCTTGGTCCATTTGGGAAGGAATAGGCCAGTTTGAGGGTTGGACCTTGACCAACAGTGGTATTTGAGACAGTTGCAGACAAGGTCCTGATCCAATTTATCAGTCACTTTGAAGAAACAGATTCTTTGTATGTTACAGTGCCATGTGAGAAGGGACTGGCCCTTTGAACTAGCCAGGTGATAGGGAAAGGGAATTCAGGCTCTTGGTTTGCAAAGCTGTGAACACATTAATCCAGTCATTACAGGAGATATACATATGTGGCTCAGCTATGTCTACACTACAGAGTTTTTCATCCCAGTAAAGTCTGCCATGTCCAGGGAATTTTTTTCAGAGGAGCAGATGCGCTTTTTCGGCATCCCTGTAAACCTCATTTCACGAGGAAGAAGGGATGTTCCAAAAAAGGGTTTTTTCCCAACCTTTGGCCCAGTGTAGATGGGCCAAATGTCAGAAAAGCCTCTTCAGAAAAAAGAAGTAGGAAAAGCTACACAAATTGCGGTTCACAATTTGGGTAGCTTTTTACAGAAGAACAGTGGAGGGTAGACATAGCCACAGTGATATACTGAATCTCCATGGCCAATCACAGCTTTAGGGAGGCAACACCTTTTTTCTTTCTACTATTTACTGATCTTTGGTGAAATCCTGGCCCCATCAAAGTCAATGACAGGCCAATATTTCCTATCCCATCGACTTTAATGTTAATAGGATTTGGATATTGGCAATAACATGGTGCTTATTAAGAAAGGCCCCTGGTGCAGGTTTGCCAAAATGCAGCTAGGTAAGGAAGTACTGGGATGTGCTTTCCCTGGCTCCAACCTCGCAAACCTGCCTGCAGGGAGTGCTCAGCAAAACCTGGGGCTTCCTTCTGGGACTGCAGTCTCATAAACCTGGCTGTGCTGAGGGACCTCACAGAAGGTGAAGGGTTGCGGGCAAGGGCTGTGGCAGCCTCTGCAGGCTCATGGGCAAGATCTGGGGAAGGACTGGCTCCACGCTCCCAGAAGGGACAAGGACAGGGAAAGCAGCCCGGAACACCACTAGAAGCACACCATACCAGACCCTAAGCAGTCAGCCCCCTCTTCCCAGTCCTTGTGCTGCTCAGAGTGTGTGGCATGGCACTCCGGTGGCAAGTTAAAGGGCTAAGGGCCCCAGCCTCTACTGCTGCGCCACAGTAGCAGGGGTGGCAGTTGGGAGCCCCAGTTCCTTTGAATCGCCGAGCCCCAGAGCAACCGCCCTCTTTGTGCACCCTCTCCCCTCCACCTGGCTGTGGGAGGGACAGTAGCAGTGAAGGAGGGTATCAGATTCTACATGCTGGAGTTGCACTGTCTCTCTCTGCATTCTTCCAGGTTGTGCCCTGCTGAGGTACTGCACCCAAGGAAGGAAGCATTGGGACATGCTGAGCCCCAGTCCCCAGAGAGCACACAATATTTTACATAATATAGTAAGTTCCTTGAGCTGCTGTGTCCCTTCCTGCTGCTGCCCTGTACACAGGATGTTTTACAGGGTTGAAGCCAGGGAAAGAATGTCTAAGCACCTCCTTCCCTGGCTGTACCCTCACAAACTTTACTTCCACTTACTGGCAACTGTTGGATAGTGGCAACTTTTGCTGGCAATTTGGGAGTTGCTAATAAGCAGAATCTTCAAAATAGGCATCATCTGTGGTCAGGAATCTTAGAATTCTGATTGATTCAGCCCTTTTCTTCAGAGAGTCATGAATCTGCAGTTGCGAAGTCAGCTTTCCACTAACTGAAAAAACATCTAGAGCTCAGCTCTTCATCTCTGATGAACTAATATTAACCTCTGGCTTAGATCTCCCAGGCTGCTTACTGTAATAGTCTTCTTGCTGGCATTTTAATCCACTTAATATTTGTTAACTGGTGCCAATTACAATAGCTAAGATTCTGAAGTGCATGAAGGTTAACCTTCTCCATACATTGTAGTGATTAGCAGCCATGTTTTGCATTAGGATTAATGTCAAGATGCTAAATTGAATCTGTTTTAAAAGACACCAGTTACATTTTTAAATTAACTTCAGAGGGATAGCTGAGTTACTCTGTAACAGGAAAAATTAAAAAAACAACAAATAGTCTAGTAGCATCTTAAAGACTAACAAAACATGTAGATGGTATCATGAGCTTTTGTGGGCACAACCCACTTCTTCAACGAAAGTTCATGATACCTTCTACATGTTTTGTTAGTCTTTTAGGTGCTACTAGGCTATTTTTTATTTTTAAATTTTTTAAATTAGATAAGTCTAATTTACTTGGTCATCAGCAAATGCAACCTGATTTGGCTTTCTATGCATTTTCAGTGCTGAAATGGATTACTTATATTTTTTTATATGTTTGCTGTTGTGTACCTACTTTATGGAACCTTGAGCCTGGTCAATTAAAAAAAATCCTGCCTTCTTCCACTTTAAACTAAAAGCTTATTCATTTTCACACAGTTCAGCTCAATTATTATCTATGCTCATGGATTCCCTTTTAATTTCCTTGAGCTAAATCCTATTTCCACATCAAGCCCAAATACATAGTCTTGGTGTTAGTACAAGGTGTTGCTCATGAGCTGTATGAAAAGGCATACCATAGTCCAGCATAGCATCAGAACCACTAAGCAACTTCTACTACGTGTTCAAGGCTATTGTAATCTTCTTGGACACTGCATTTTGTGGCATGTTTGGGAGAAAAATGGTTTGTCTGGTGGATCCATGTAATAACAGATTCACTTACCCCAAAAATCACCTTTGCCCTGGGAAGGTGGAATTGTGCTCCCAACAATGGCTCTATGCATCCAGCCCATACTCCACAAAATAGCACTACGATAGTTTCACTATGTTCAGGGACTTGTGTGTTCACAAAGGGACTGGGAAGAGATGAGGCATTTCCCTAGTGTTATTGCAAAGTGATTTGCGATGTCTGAAGGTGCCATAAATATTAGAGCTGCTTTCATTATTGTAAATGAAACAACTTCAAACTGGGCAATATTTTTAAAATGAAGGCCTGAGGCTGACAGCCAAAAAAGGGTGCATGCAGCTGCCCTCTGTGCATGTAAAATTGCATAGACATTTTTATGTGAATCACATTTTCAACTGACATATTCCTAATATTTCAGCATCATATATATTGTGGTATTTTAGGGTCTATAAGGGAAAGGTGTGCTATGTGCACTTAGAAGATGCTACCAAAGAGTGTGGCTTAGATACAGATGGATAGTGACAAAAGAACTGCTATTATTTCCAAGTACATGTAAATGAGAAACATATAGCTGTCTAAATGTTTCTAAGTAAAAAAGGATCTTATTCATTTTAAGAGTACAAACATCGCTTCAATATGTCAGCTGTTGAGACTTTTCTTAGGAAGACGTGAAGAACCTATGGGTACAGTCATGTACTAGCCAAGCTAGTATTATCTTCTCTTATCCAGTGTTTAATTTAAGGTAGGAAGAGTTAATCTCATAAAAGGCCTCTTTTGAGGATACCAGCTGATAAAGAGTTAACAGATTTCTAAGAAAAGGTGTGGTATAACTTGGTGGAACTTGGATGCAGTTTTGAAGTCGAATAGGACATGTATCTGTGAGGTCAATGAATGCAGTATCATGATAAAAGTGAAACTGTTGTAAAATAGAGGAACAATCCTGAATAGTCAACTTCATTTTTCCAAAGTCCCTTGCTGATTGCTCTGAACATTTAGACTACCTGTACTGTAGCCCTGAATCCTTTGATATTCCATCAATAATGAAGAGATAGTTGTCTCTCCAAAGTTAAGATTATAATTTAGTTTCCATTTGAATAACTCTTCCCCTAACATCCTAAAAATATCATTTCCATTTAATATATGGCAGA
The DNA here is from genome assembly GCF_049634645.1 of Pelodiscus sinensis. NCBI lineage: Eukaryota > Metazoa > Chordata > Testudines > Trionychidae > Pelodiscus > Pelodiscus sinensis. The sequence continues at coordinate 36,767,385 of NC_134717.1, forward strand.
TGTAGGCCAGGAAAAATTTAACCAAATTTGAAATTATTTGGATACCTTACTTTTGAAATATGGGACTCAGAAATAATAGGTAACTTAGAAAGTATGTCGAATATATTTGCCACATTTTAAATAAAACAAATTGTCCTAGAAATTTTGAATGAGATTTATCTGAATAATTTTGGTGAGATTTCTAGAGCATGTAGCCATTTTAAGATGGGAAAGACGTATTTGGGAAGTTATTTATTCACTGGCAAATTAGTCATACCTTTTGTCTTTCTCTTTCTTGTTAAAGTAAGTCTCTAGCACATTTCCTGTGGAGACAGCCTTCAAAAAGAAAGTGGATTGCTAGTTGCACTGTGATTTATCTGGGAGTGGAAAAGAAAGGGTGGGGGAGGGGGAATTGAAGTCCATTTTCTCAGCTACCAGCAGCTGTAATTTCCAACTCAATTACTTGCTCCTACTATCTTCCTAATTTCCCTCCCCTACTTCTGTCATGACTTGTCATTGGAGACAGAAAGTAAAATAAATGTTTCTAGTGCTCTCTCTTATAGTAGCTATTCTTAAAACAGTGGCTATGACACCAGAAAAAAAATGTAGTACCTGAGCTGACATAGTTTCCCACAACTCTTTCTGGACAAAGATATCCTAATAGGTGCTAAGAGTACTCTAAGACCCCAGCATGATGTTTGGGAGAGAGGAAATGATGTGTTACCTCTTACTCCTGGTTCCGAGGTACAAGACCTGCCTCACTCAGGAGTTAAGTTTTCATAGAATCCCTGAAGAGAGAAAGTGGAACAGATGTATATTTCCAGAGGTCTAATTTTTAAACACTGGGAAAAGAGGTACATGTAATCTCCAGCGTCCTGTGTAGGGAAGGCAGAGAGTTTCATCCATATGCTGATGGTTAGGCTAGTGGCAGAAGAATTTTCATAACTTGCTAATCAAGCATCAGAACTATTTCTCTCATACTACCAGCAAAAGATAGGCAACAGTATTTCTATATATACAAAGAGGTACAAGTGAGAGCCAGTGCTAATTCAGAAGGGAAGAATGGAAAGTAATGGGACTTGAGATAAAAATAAATATGGAATTGCTAACTACCATAGCACTGTTCCTTAAGTACACAACACTCATTTATAAGCTGTTAATGTATATATTTGAATGTCAGAGTGCTAACAACTGCTAGTAATAGTGCATAAGCAGAGACTAGCACAAGCAGGTAGACTCCAATTTCCCGTGATATTAGTGATTACTACAGCCCCATGACAAGCCCCCTATACAGAGTGTTTTCAGTGTTTCATATGTTTATGATGATGAATTCTGCAGCTTCCACTAGCCGGCTTCCATCCAGCTAATCTGACCCACTTCTCTCCTTGTATTTAGATTCCTGTATTGACTCTTGCTTGCTGTGCCAGGTTTTCCTCCCTGAAGATTTAATGATTTATCTAAAGCTTGAATCAGGAACCTGGTTCATGTTGATATATTAAGGCCTCAGGGAATATAGAACAGTTGATAGGAGAAAAAGCTTGGATTGAGAGATGGAATAGAGTTCTGGAGCCTGAAGAAGCAAATTGAGGCTAGGATGAATGTAGTAGCCAACTTATAGAAGTCAACTGGGAAGTCAAAGTCCATACAGAACTTCTAGGTAGCTTTACTCTATCCCGTTCCCTGACTCCAAGTCCCCTACAGAACTTAAAAGCCTTCCTAGTTCAGAAAAATAATTTTGTTAGATTTGAGGAAAGCACATATCATTGTATTTATCAAACAACCATTAAAAAGAAGGAAATTTAGATGTAAGATTTAACTTGATAGTATTCAAAACATATGAAACTTTGAAAAGATTCAGGCAATGTCACACAAATAATCTTAAATGAGGAAAAAAAGAACTCTCAGGCAAACTTGTCCATTAGCTCACTGTTGAACACAAAAAGTACAATGGCTTATTCTTAATCTTTGAATGGGTATGCTAACTGGCCTTCTTTAAAATTATGTGAAATTTATAAATAAAGACATACACTTATATTGTGACTAATGGAATACCTTTCCATAAATCATATCTGAAATTGGCTGTTGCTGAAATATATGGTAATCTTTGAAATCATAGGAGCTGCATGATTAACTGAGAGAAACTGGTTGAGTGTATAACATAAAAAGAAGTAAATACAGAGATTATCTGCAGATAATGGAAATATTGTAATTTATCCTGGAATACAGAAGTATCTATATATTTATGGACAAGAATCAGTGAGTCCAAAGGATCATTAGAAATAATATATCTTTGAGATAGAAGTTAGAAAAGAAGTTAACAAAGTGGAATGAAATTGGAACACAGAATGACCATTAAGCTAAAGACCAAGTTAGTGACATTGAAGCTGGAATTGATCAAACCTGTCATCAATATGCTAATACAGGTAGCTCAGACCTTGACTTAAAAGACTCTTCAGGGTATAATGGGAATGAAGAAAAGGAGGAGTGAGGTTCTAGGGAGAGACAGAAAGAAGTTTCTCAAAAGTCTTAAGGTCACAGAACTGGTGATGAGAAATTTGACATGCCAGTGTAAGAGAAAAAAAGGGTTATGAAACTAATTGACACAGCATGCTGAAGCTCACATTAAACTGAAATAATTAGGTCTGCCTAGGTGAGTGTATAGAAGCTTTAGCTCTAACTGTGAATTTGGTACCATTTAGCTCTGTTCTTCTTTCAGTTTATAAATACATTTTATTTTATTTGATATTTTTTGGATTGTTTTTTAGATGATTTTTTACAGTTCATCCTGATGAGAAGTCTTTCAGGAAGAAGAAATTAATATGGCAGCTTGTGCTTAAACCTTACTTGGGTTCATATTCAAAACTGCCAACCAAGGCATTTCAATACTAAGTATACCATAAGCTACATGTCTTCTAATCTTTTCCATCTACGTACACAGATTTTCTCCATCCATGTGTGGAATAAATGTTAACGTGCCTCAAGGCATGTATAAATGTGCACTACTAGTGGAGACACCTAGTTGTGGGTGCTCTGCTAATCAGCTGTGCAGAGTTTGAATCTCTCCTAAGTAGCTGCACTAGCAGCTTACAAGGAACCCTGGCCATAAGGGACAATTGGATCTCCGGCTGTGGTGAACCTAAACCATAGAAAGAGGCTGACAAGTTTGAGGGGACAAGGTGGCACATAATTATTTCTCATAGTTCAGTACAGTTCCAGGTGCCATCATTTATACATACATCATTAAATACTATAGCAGACTATCCTCCTATACATAATCATAAATGTTTAACTCCTAAGTAGAAGAAAAGCAAAACCTATTGTCATGATGAATCATCACACATATTTCATACTTTCAACACTCTGCCCACAAGCATACAAGAACCATGTCTATTCTACATTGAGGATGTTTACAATCATGGATTATAGTCTTCTTAAAATCTTGTGTCTTCTTTTTACATAATAGCCAACACTTAGTTACAGTAATAATAGTTCATTTTTTTCATGTAAGCTACCATTACATCTATATACAATGTAATGGTTAGTCTACATTCAAGCACGGTTTTTTTCTGATTCTAGTCTAAATGACACTTCAGAAAGGATATGGAATACTTCCTATAAGTTGGTCATATTCTCAGAACTCAAACTCTTTATTAAGAATATTTACAATATTTTCCATCTGATCTACATATCAATCATTGGTCTATTTATACTATGATGTATTACTGTTCATCTTTAGGAACTGCTCACACACACATTTTTTACTTTCGTGTGTGTGTGTGTGTTTATATGTACACGTGAAAGTAAAATATATATAATATAAAGTAAAAATATATATAATATAAAAATTTGATTAGGTATGTGCAGGGAGATACCACTGAGTTTTCAATTGTAATACTAAAGGGCCTTATGCAATACTCAGATTTCACAAGCTCTGATTATAGTTATAATCACTACTGAAATTATGTTATATGAAATTTGCATCATGTCCTAAAATTTTACATTAAAAAAATGGCCATATTTCTAAATCACATAACTGGCATAATAAGTAAGATAATAAGTAGACTATTTCTTTTTCTATTTTCCGGTCTTACAATAAAAATATAGCATCTAAGGCTAAGGGATATTGATGCATCATTAGGTAAATCAGTGCCAAATTATCATACACGTTACTCTGAATATATAGTATTTTTTATAAATAGAGTAAGAGATTTAATACATAGCATAAGAGTAAAACAGTACTGAAAATCAAATTAAATAATGAATAAATAAATGTGTAATTATTTATTTTTCAGTTATAAAAAAATCCTACCTCTTTGCTTTCTTCCATCTCCGACTCACTGCTAAACTCTTCTGTGTTTAAATTTTCAAAATCTGATTCTCCAACAGCAATAGGCACTGTCACAGTGAGGCCTGGATTATTTATGAATGACATATAATCATTTTCATCCATTACATATTTTTCCACACTACTGCCTGTTCCTACACCACTGGTTGTTCCATTCCCATCTCTAAGATAATTTAGATCTTTGCTTATTTCAACAACTGTGTGGTTGGAAATGCAGCTCTCTTTCTTGTTTAGCTCTTCAAGTGCTTTGATTTCCTCTAATGCTTTTTGCTTTCTAACAAAGGCTTTTTGGACAAATTCCTGTAATTTTTTTTTCACATAATCTATTCCCTTCTGAATCCTTGCAACAGCAATCTGAAGATTGTTCATTTCATTATCATCATCTGTAGCAGCAAGGTTATCTGAACTAAATGAACTCAGCAGCAAGGCCAGAAACAGGTTCAATACCTAAAAATGAGAAAACATAGCTGTATTATATATGTGCATATAAGAAATTAGTTTTTGTAAAGGACTCTTTCAAACTGAAAATTATGCATACTATATGTTTTAAAAAATAAACTTCTCTAATTTATTTTGGATAATCTAATAACAAACTATAGTAATATTCTTCAACCTGTCATCTGAAGAAGTGGGCTATACCCACGAAAGCTCATGATACCATCTACATGTTTTGTTAGTCTTTAAGGTGCTACTAGACTATTTGTTGTTTTTTAAGTTTTCCCTCTTAGAGCCTAACTCAGCTACCCCTTTTTGTTGTGTGCTTTCCATCTTTACCCCAATAAGGAAAATTAATCAGTTTAGCATCCATATTCTCACATGCTAGTATATTGCTGTTGTGCTTGACAATGTTTTTTAATTTAAAAATAATTTTTAAAAGTTCTGGGCAGTTGTATCAAACAGAGCACTGAGGCAGAATGCTGCCCAAACTCTTTAGAAAGATCTGGTAGAATTTAACAACGAGACAAATAGGATTCTACATGAATTATTCTAAAAATCTATATAATTTAATGGCCAAATTACGTTCTCTTTTGATTGTCTAATCAATCTTAAGACATTCTAGCAGGAATATAATTTTCATTTAAATTTTATAGGATGACTTAATAACTATAAAGAAGGTTTACATTCTTTATTGCAGCCTTCAGTACTCCCATAAGGAGTATTTTAAAACTTTTACTTTTTAAAATTAATTGCTTAGAATACCACTAAGCATATGAAAAATAAAATGATTGTATCTTTCAGTTTTGCTCATCTTTTCATTTAACACATAGTGATTTCCTCTGTTTTTCTAAAGGAATTTGGAATTATAATGGCTTTATTTGTTTGCCAGTGATTTGTCTAGTATCTGAGAATGTTATTTATTATTTATCCTTTTGACTAGAAGATGGTACACAAAAAGACAGAACATTTTTATTATTTTAGTTTATCAAAGCATTTCATAAACTCAGGCTATTTTCTTTTAAATGCTCATAGCAATAGATAATTATGTGTCATTTAGGGTGTGTCTATACTGCAGGGCTTAAATGAAAATAAACTACGCAAATTGAGCTATGTCAATTGCATATCTTATTTTGTAATAGGGAGCCTCTACACAGCACTTATTTCGAAATAGATCACTCTTCCTCTGACTTCCCTTACTCCTCATACAATAAGGCTACGTCTACACTGGCCCCTTTTCCGGAAGGGGCATGTTAATTTCAGCTATCGCAATAGGGAAATCCGCGGGGGATTTAAATATCCCCCGCGGCATTTAAATAAAAATGTCCGCCGCTTTTTTCCGGCTTTTAGAAAAGCCGGAAAAGAGCGTCTACACTTCAAAGTAGGAATAAGATCCTCCGGAAAAGGGCGCTTTTTCCGGAGGATCGGGGCCAGTGTAGATGCTCTTTTCTGGCTTTTCTAAAAGCCGGAAAAAAGCGGCGGACATTTTTATTTAAATGCCGCGGGGGATTTAAATATCCCCCGCGGCATTTAAATAAAAATGTCCGCCGCTTTTTTCCGGCTTTTAGAAAAGCCAGAAAAGAGCATCTACACTGGCCCCGATCCTCCGGAAAAAGCGCCCTTTTCCGGAGGATCTTATTCCTACTTTGAAGTGTAGACGCTCTTTTCCGGCTTTTCTAAAAGCCGGAAAAAAGCGGCGGACATTTTTATTTAAATGCCGCGGGGGATATTTAAATCCCCCGCGGATTTCCCTATTGCGATAGCTGAAATTAACATGCCCCTTCCGGAAAAGGGGCCAGTGTAGACGTAGCCTGAGAGTTACAGGAGTTGGAGTGAGAAGTCCTCCAGCTTGATAGTATTTTGGCACTATTTCAAAATAACTGCCTGATGTGTAGATGCCGACTAAGTTATTTTGGAATAACACTAGTTATTTCAAAATAGTGTTGTAGCGTAGACATACCCATAGAGGGTGAGGGATATGGACTTGTTTAACCTATAGAAGAGAAGAGTGAGAGGGGATTTGGTAGCAGTCCTTAACTACCTGAAGAAAGATTGCAAGGAGGATGGAGAGAGGCTGTTCTCAGTAGTGACAGATGGCAGAATGAGTAGCAATGGTCTCAACTTGCAGTGGGGGAGATCTAGGTTGGATATTAGGAAAAACAATTTTATTAGGTGGATGCACTGGAATGGGTTACCTCTTTCAACAGAGGGATGTAAATTAGACACTTTGAAATTGCAAATGAAGCTGGGGTTTGAATTTCCTGGGCTTCATTTGCATAATTGCATCATGGCACTCTTTTGAAAAAGTGCTATTTTGAAAATGAAATTGCTACATTAGAGAAATGAATGGGGGTAGGCCATGTTAATTTCCATAGAATCTCTTTCTATGGGTATGGCTGCACTGTGTTTTATTTTTCGGAAGAGGTATGCAAATAGTGCTCGCATTTCCATATCTTCTTCCTTTTTTTCCTGGAAGAGGCCTTTCTGCCATTTGGCCCCGTCTACACAGGGCAAATATCAGAAACAGCCCCTGTTTTGAAAGTCCCTTCTTCCTCATAAAATGAGGTTTACAGGGGCTTTCGAAAGAGGGTTTTTTTCCCGACATCTGGCCCCATGTAGACGGGGCCAAATGGCAGAAAAGCCTCTTCTGAGGAAAATAAACAGAAAAAGGTATGCAAATGTGAGCGCTATTTGCATACATCTTCCAGAAAATAAAACACAGTGTAGCTGTACCCCTCAATATATTCAATAAAATATATGTCCAAAAGATGATGATAATATCAACAAAAAAGGAAAATAAAATTTCACAGTTGGAAACACACTTTTTTCAAAAGTTCAAAATTGGCCAATTTAATTTACATTGGGCAAAAACTTGGCACTCTAGCTGTCAGCTTTGATGCAGATTCTGTTCTGAAAATACAGCTAATCATTATGCCATTTTTATTCTTCTAGTTTGTCATAAGATAGTTTAAGGCAATTTTAGAGGACTCGGCAAATGGTGTAATTTTGAAAAAGAAGTTTTTCAAGCACGTGATAGATGCAAATGCATCTTGCTCTGAAAGTCTGTTACTTTTTGAGGAGATATATTATAAAACAATAGCCAACTTTTAAAAACTTGAATACCAATTTAGATATCTACAGTAAGGCATCTGAATCAAACATATAATACACAATTAAGTACAATTAAATGATGTATTAAATGTAATTGTGTATTTTTATTAATTTACCTTTTAATCTCAGTTAGTGTAAATTAAAGATGTTATATAATCTATGCAAGGCCTTGAGTTTACAAGGACATGCTAGTATTCTTCAGAGTATATATTTTCTAGTCGAGGGAGACAGAAGGGATAAAAACTGACAACCACAGAGAGCCAGATTATGTCTTCATGCACAATTCTGAGCAAGAAGTGCAGTATACACAGCACCAGACCAGATTCATAGATTCTATGGTCAGAAGGAACCATTGTGATTATCTAGTCCAGTGGTCCCCAATGCGGTGCCGCGGGCGCCATGGTGCCCGATGTGGCATTTATGTGCATTTGCCGAGTGACCAGGGCCAGCCATTCTTGCGCCTTGGGCCCTGGGCCCCTGCTCTGGGCGCGTGGCGCATGCGTGGCCCTTGACCCGGGCGCATGACGCAGGCACGATGCTGGCCCCGGGCACACGGTGCAGGCACAGCCCCGCCCCCAGACGCACGGTGTGTGAGCGGCCCCACCCCCAGGCGCCCAGCAGCCCCAAAAGGTTGGGGACCACTGATCTAGTCTGACCACCTGTACAACACAAGCCAGGGGCATACACAAGGAGTGACAAGCAGGTGCATGTCCCACCAATTATTGGTGGGGGATGCAAAACCCCTGGGGTCCCTGGACCCCAGTAAGGGGCAGAGAACTCCACTTCCTGGGTTGTGGCAGGTAGAAGGAGAGCGCTCCTCTCCCCTGAGGTTGTGGTAAGAGAGTATATTTTTCCAGCCCTGTGGGGCTATGTATAGACTACGGAGTTTTTCCGGAGGTATCCCGGAACAACTCTGCTGCATCCAGGGAACACATCTGCTTGTCCGACATTTTTTGTGGAAGAGAAGACATGTTCTTTTGGAAGCTCTGTATTTCTCATTTTATGAGGAATAAGGGCTCTTCTGAAAGGGCTCTTCCCAGTGTAGACAGGCCAAATTTCGGAAAAGCCTTTTCCAACAAAACTATCTGAAAGTTACGCAAATTGCAAAGTGCAATTTGTGTACCTTTTACCGAAAAAAAGCGGCCGTCTAGATATAGCCTGGCTGAAGAATTTCTGCTTTCTCCGCTACAGCCGAGGAGCAGGAGGAGGTTCTGCCATAACGGCAGGGGACTGGACTCAATGACCTCTTGAGGTCCCTTCCAGTTCCAGTGTTCTATGATTCTGCACCCCTCACCAGAGTTCTGGGACTGGAGGAGTTTGTTTCTTCACCAACACTAGAGGAGTTCTGCATTCCCCATCTGTGGCCTCCCCAAAGCAATCAAATTTAAATTAATATTCCTGGCCCTGACACAGGTCATATAATCTCCCCCAAATAATACTTAGAGCACATCTGTTACAAAAACATCAAGTCTTGATTTAAAAATGACATATAAAAGAGAATACTCAGTGACCCTGGGTAAAATGCTCCAGTGGTTAATTATCCTCACTGTTAAAAATGTACACCTTATTGCTAGTCTAAATTTGTTTAGCTTCAACTTTGTGATATTGTGACTAAGATAGCACTTCTGAGTTAATTATTTGCTGTTCACTCACTACATACATGGGACTAAGTGAATGTGCATTATCTGCTTATTCCTGCATGCCTGGACCCAATCTGTGGGCTGTTCCTCTCTCTCTCTCCTATGGGTGGGCATGTATTCTGAGTCACAGTCTAATCACAGAGAGCTTTTCTTTTTTTTACAAAGTAAACATGGAAAACCTTTATTTGTTAAGTATTACATGTACTTTTTTGCCTGAAAATGAATATCTGAAAAATTACATACCACTAGGTTTCCAATGACCATGACCAGCATGAAAACAATAAGGCACATGGTTTGGCCTGCAACCTCCATACAGTCCCACATAGTCTCTATCCATTCTCCACACAACACTCGGAATACAATCAAGAAAGAGTGGAAAAAGTCATGCATGTGCCAGCGTGGAAGTACACAGTCATCAGAGATCTTGCAGACACATTCCTTGTAGCTTTTGCCAAACAGCTGCATACCAACCACAGCAAAAATGAAGACAATGATGGCCAGCACCAAGGTCAAATTTCCTAAAGCCCCCACTGAGTTACCAATAATCTTTATCAGCATATTTAGCGTTGGCCACGATTTTGCCAATTTGAATACTCGGAGCTGAAAAACAAGAGCAAAGGAGTATTTTTATTACTAATTACAAAAGAGCTCTGAATGCGTGTCTTGCATTTCTATCTATAAATACTTCTATATTGTAAAATATTTCATTTTATAATTTTAGATATAGTTTACCCAACATTTTTGTGGATGCAGGCTACACTGTGTTTTGTAATTGAGAGCCTCTATAGCCTGTTTCCAATTTAAGTTTAGAAAATATAAATATAACTTTGAAAATGAACTGAAAGCCAGGGTGTGAGACTATGGCTTATAATAATACTGGTAAGAGAACTAGAAATGGATTTTTAAAAAATGTCTGAATAACACTTCAACTGATAAATCTTAAGACTGTTAAAATTTTCTCAAATATTTAGGAAAGTCTAATGGATTATCTGGGAATTGAGAAAGACATGGTGCAGTGAAAGGAAAGGAAAATTGCATATTTAATATGAAAAAAATTGAATAAGGGTTACATTTGGTTAGTTTACAGCAATGTATCCTCCTTCTGGATGACTCATGGGAAGAACCTAGAACATAAACAACTGTGTGATGTATTAGCTCATCTTTCATACTATATGAATCAGTTTGAATTTACCTGTAGGGCTCCACTGACACCCTTTCCCTTTTTGATGCTCTTCCAGATATTAATGAGCCATAAATAGACTTGGATCCACTTATCTGAGAGATTATCCACTAGGTAACATTTCCTGTCTGATCATGGGATTAAATAATCCTTGCCAACCACCTAAAGGTGTGTTTAGCAGAGGGTTTACACCTCTGAAACCTGTTCTCTCTAGATATATTTGAGAGCCTATTTTTGATGAACTTCTAGACAATGATCTGTCTGAATCTGTAATGAACTTGAAAAATCATTCTGAGAGGTATGTTTATTTTACTTAAGTGTCAGTTTTGAAACTGAATTATTCTAATTTAAAGGATCACATTATAAACTATACATAGCTCTTGAACACGTGGGAAAATAGAAGAAAGATCACAATATAAAAATCTGTACAGTCTGTTGTGACCCTCCCTCAATCAAGCCCATGGAGCCTAGCAGAGCTTGGCAAGGTATCTGAGCCCCACCAAGTGGAAGTTAAATCAGTGAGCACATATAATCCTTTTACTTTTATTATCTGCAAAAACTGCTGTGGGCAGTATCTCAATTCGGAGCTCACACAGAAGGCATTTATTTGGTGGGTGGGGCCTTCTGTGGGGGAATGTGGAGGATTTTTACCATTTGAACCTCTTCACAGAGTGGAATATGCTACATTCCATAGAAGTGCACACAGATTTGCCACTGGGGAGGCAAAAGGGTAACTGCACTGGGGTCAAGCAATTCAAAAGCACCCAGGATTCCTGGCCACTGCTCCTGCAGTATCTGGAGCCCTGGGCCCTTTAAACTGCAGCTAAAATGCTGCCCAGAGCACTCCAGACAGCTCTAAAGGTTAGCAGGGGCTAGAACTCTGCACTCTGGGTGTGTCTAGACTACAGAGTTTTGTCGACAAAAGTGGACTTTTGTCGACAAAACTATACCTGCGTCTACACTACCGCTGAGTTCTGTCAACATAATGTCGACAGAACTCAGCAGTTTTGTCGACGCTGGTAAACCTCATTTTATGAGGCATAACGCCTTTTGTCGACAGAGTTCTGTCGACAGAAGGTGTTATTGCATGTAGGATTGTGTCTAGACTACAGGGTTTTGTCGACAAAGCAGCTTGCTTTGTCGACAGAACTGAATGTAGTCTAGACGCTCTATGTCGACAGAAGTTTTGTCAACAGTATCTGTTGACAAAACTTCTGTCGACAAAACCCTGTAGTCTAGACGTACCCTCTGAGGGCTGGTTGGACTGGTCCCACACCTTACAGTAGCATGGAGCTGGACCACCCTGCCTTGCCCATAGGGCTCATCGAGGCTGTCAGCTCTCCTCAGTGCACGGTAGTTTACAGTTCCCCATATCAGATGTAGTGTTCAACCTGAAACAGCTTCACACTGCTCTCAATATAGGGCAAGATCTTAAAGGAATGATCTAGTCTTAATTAACAGGGGATAAACTGTAAAGCAATGGTTTGACAGTAATAAAATGATCCCCATTTAAAAAACAAAATATTTTCTGTCAGTAAGAAAATTATGGTATTCAGCATTGTTAGATGCCACAGCAATGGGTATCTTAGAAAAACCTAAGCTAGATAGTACGTTCCTATTTTTAGTATTGTAAAGCAAAATAGGTTTTCAGATACTACTACATGTGATAACAGATAAAATTGCCTTTTTAATAGTGTCTTTTGTGGGCTCCAATAATTATATGTATTTAGGCCTAGAAAAACATGAACTTTGGATATAGGCTGATGTTAAAAAAAGCAGACATCTACAATGGTACCATATAAATATTTCAGTGAAACATACATTCTTAATTTAGGTTCAAAGTCAATACTTTGTTATGGTATTGTGTTACATCTAATGGAGATCACTGTAGTTGTTGGTACATTTGACCTTTCTTGCTTCATCCTTTTCCCACTGGGGCAAATGTATTACTAATTGTGAATAGAGGCGAGGAAATACAGAGAAGGCAAAATGTTTGAAAGCCCGGACTTAATAATTTTGTGGATTTTTTTATAGTTGTATTAGTAATTAGATACTCGTACAACCTTAACTAGCTTTTAATAAATGTATTTAATTGGGGAAAGACAGATGGATAATGTACATTTATAAACATATATCTTATATATGTATACTCAATAGATACATCTACAGTACTGCCTTATAAATTTATATGCCTGGATCTTATATTCTGATATCTTATCTCTAAAATATATTTTATTACTCCAACATTTGTTGCATTGTTGCTACACAGACTGGAAAAGTACCATGATTTTCTCTCTCCCCTGATAGATTAAATTATTGACCAACATTTAAAATGTTATAGTATCTCTCTCTGTTAATTTAATCAGAGTTATAAAGATTTAAAAACTTGCTTCAATAAATTTTATTGAGAACCTAAAATGTATAAAAGGCCAAAAATATAGAGATGACATATGTATTGGTACCCACATATTACGAATAATGGACAACATCGAAGAGGTACACATTCTGAACCCATCTAAAAAATAACGAGTAGTCTTGTGGCACATTAGAGAATAACAAAAATATATATAGTGTTAGTCTTTAAGGTGCCATGGGACTACTTGTGATTTTTAAAGTTATAGATTAGCAAAGCTACCCCTCTGAGACTGTCTAAAAAAATTAGGCATGTGCAAAAAATATGCATGGTTGCTCTCACAAATATATTATATTTACTGGCAATGAAGGCAAATATAGACAAAAATTAAGCATGCCTTTCTGAGTGATTGTGAATGCTTAATTTTTAAAATCTGTAACGATCATAATAATAAATATGTTTTTAACACAAGGTTCAAGTGACATATAAAAACTTCATGTATTTTAATCTCATTTTTATATTTTTCCCATAAACTTTGATAATTGATATTATTATATTCTTCTACTAGTATTATTGTCCATCACACTGTGTGAAAATACAGAGATTTTTAAAATATGCCATGGAAACACACTATGGCTGAATTTATAACCTATACATAAAACATGTAAAGTTATTATTAATATATTTACCAATCTGAATGATCGGAGAACTGATAATCCTTCAACATTTGCAAGACCAAGTTCCATTAAACTAAGGCTGACAATAATACCATCAAAAATATTCCAGCCTTCTTGGAAATAATAATAAGGATCCATGGCAATTATCTTTAAAACCATTTCTGCCGTGAAGATCCCAGTAAATACCTAAATGAAAAAAATAATTAATTAGTCTAATTCTACTGGAAGTTGGATTAAAAAAATGTACTCAAGTCCATTTATAAACAAACTGTAGACTTATAGACTTTAAGACCAGATGCCAACATCACACTAAACTAGTCTGACCTTGCATGTTGTAGGCTGCAGAATAGACCCATGACCTCTGGATGAGTTACTGAAGTCTTCAAATAATGATTTAAAAAAATCAAATTATAAAGAAGCTCCCCCTGCCATTTACACTAGGCTATACTTGCAAGTGACATGTATCCAATGCTTCAGGGAAAGTAAGATTTAGGATTTTTGCTAGTCTGTCCAAGAAGAAAATTCCTTCTCAACTCAACCAAATATGGCACTTAGATCCGGGACATATGGGCAAGACCCACTAACCAGTCACCCTCAGTCTATAATTGTTATATGTAACAGCTTGTTATAGATCTACATAGTTCTTTAATATTTTCACACACTAATATTCATTAAATAAAATCAGAGACTGAAAGACTTTACCTTGTGTCATTTATTTACTAACTTATATTTTATGAGTTAGTGCTTTCAGCCCAAATCCTACAAGATACAACAAATAACAATAACACAAGAATTGACAGTAATTTGCATCCTTGCTGGCACTCTCATAAGAGAGAGTGAGTCTGAACTAACTTCCCTCTAAATGCGGTTTCTTCAGGTGAGAGTGGAAGTATGGAGATGGAAAAGAAGAGAGAAGCTTCCTCTCTTGGGCCATAGCTGTTCTGTGGATAGAAAGAGAGGGCTCCATCCTTTAGTACTGCCAATTTAGCACCTTCTGCGAGTTCCACATTCATGTGGAAAAATGTGGTTCAAAATATTGAAGGGACCAAGGCTTAAACATCAAAACCCCCATTGATTTTAGGGGAACCAGGGGCTTCACTTCTAGATCACTTCAGTACTGTATCTCAATAAGCAGCATGAAGAGTCCTAGTAAAAGGAGGTGATTCTGAAGCAAATTATATAACGTCAGATATGTTTTAGTATTCTGCAATATCACAGAAGTGTGTGTAGGATTTTACTAGTTATCTACTGAGACAGGAATTGTAATTCTGCCACCACACTGTGATTGTGCAGTTCATCTCACTTGCTCTCAGCTCCACAACAGTTAATTTTATGGCAGCAATACTTTCAAACCACTATGCAACTGTGATGCTGTGGGTGACTGCACCTAAATTTGGGAATTTCAGAACTGGAAGTACAGAACCTGCAACATCACTGAAACTTTAATCACTGTTAATTGGTACGTATCAACATTTTTACAAGTACTACTTTTCAGAAATAAGAAAACTATACAGTTAGACAAGATTTAAGGGAGGTCATAGTATAATCAGAGGAAAATTCTGTCACAGCTCTGCAGAACAGTTACAGTTGGAGTCATGAGACTAAGGTAGTAAATGAAAAGCAAATTTTAAAAAGCATTTCTTCCTAAATGCATGCTTTTGCTGCATCATCAAAAGCAATGTAAATAGAATATCTCAGCTGAAATTAATTTTTTTCTGATAATTACTGCTCATTTTTAATCTGAAATGACTAATTAATTGTGTAGAAAGTGAATAATTACATTTCATAACTAATTCTTCCTTCTCATTACAGTACTGTAAGAGCACAATCTTCTGTTTTGCCATATCATAATCAGTCTCCTAACAGTAGAATATGATGTTATCAACAAATAATAAAACATTCTTTGGATGCAAACCACCAAATGAGGAACTGATTGAAATCAGTGGAGATGACATTCTCTGCATGCACTTGCACTTAATTAAGGCTAATGAATTATTAGAATGGATAATGCAAAACCTACTTCTTGTTAACATGAAAAGAAAGGAAACTGGGAATTCAAAGTGGGGGAGGGGAGAAAAGGTGGCAAGAAGGACCGTGGACTGGCAAAGGTCTGGAATGAGAGGGACCTAAATTAATTTTTTCAGAGACAAACTATAACTTCTTCAGGAAGAATATTCTGGAATGAGCGATGAATATAAGAAAAATATGAATGATTTCAGTTTGGGAGGAAGGAAACCCTATTTCATACAAGAGAATCTTAGCTTGTCATTTTAATTATCTATGTTTTTATATTTTATTAATGTGTTGTTTTAAAGAGTCATTCCCAAAAAGTCAAGGCTACAGAAAAATGTATCTGTTCTTTAAATCATCCGCCTACATAGCTATATGTCAGCACTCCTAAATCAGTATTTGGTATGAATCCAAGCTAGACTTCTCAACACCCAGCAATGATAATCAGGGTACTTGATTGATTTTGGTTCTCAGGAATGCATATGACGTGTCTGTGTGTGTCATGCTATCTCTCTCCTACATATACTTTCTGCAGTCTTGTGCACTTGAAAGGATTTAATCCTTTTCTCTTGCAATTAAACCTGAGAATGGCAAGTAGAGCGAGAGAGAGAAAGAGAGAGAGAGAGTAAGTATGTGTCTGTACAGTCAAACAACAAAGCTGGAAGGTCTTACTATTCAGAAAGGCAAGTGTGTATAGTCCTATGCATACACAACTGTCAAATGTACTTAGCCATTCTTTATAGTGGGATTTGTTCAATACAGTACTAATACCAATACTACAATATCATACCACATTTTATCTGGATTACAAAAATGATGACTAAAATGGGTAGGTTTTTTTTGATAGAAAATGCCATTTTTATCTAAATCAGAACATTTTGGAAAATGTGTTTACTTTTATGAACATCTGCACAGAAATTTCCATTTTGACACATGAAAATGTACTTCCTAATTTCAAAATTTTATTTAAAAATTTGAACACGTGTTTCACTTTTATTTTATTTTTGTTATTTTATAATCGAGCAGCAATGTTGCTAACAAGGCAAAATTAGTATTGAAATATTCTATTCTATTGTTTTATTTTTATTTTATTTTAATAATCATTAAAGGGAGCTGCTACTTAGTACTGTTTGGAATGACCTTCTGATGTAGAAAAGATAAAATGTTTTAATCAGTACTAAGCAGAATCTTCCCTTGATGATTTTGAAAATTAAAATATATATATATTTCAAGGATTATATCATCTATGACCTTTCAGTACACAATGTTATGAAATAATGTAAACATAATATAAAAATCAGAGAAGAGAGAATAAAATGAAATTCTAAATAACATTTCAAAATTCCAAAGTGACATTTTCTGAAAGTGAAGTCTTTCAGAAATTCCAGTTCACAAGAAATTTAAAAAATATTAATTTTTTGTTCTGAAATCCCAAGTTTTAAATTCCAGCTTTAACATAGCCAATGGTTCTGCAGTAGCATCAGCCAACTTCCTCAGCACCCTTAGTTGCACTGCATCCAGACCCATTAAAATGTGAATGTCCAGATTTTCTAAAAAAACAACAAATAGTTAAGTTTGTCCTGTATAAACTAACTAGTCACTAACAGTGAACTCCTGCAGATTTTCTAAGTAGTCCTTAACCTAATAGTCCTTCCTACCCTAATCTTCTATGATTCTATGATCCACGATAAACTATAACTTTCAAGTTTGGTGAGTGTTTTTCCAGTTATATAAAGAGGCAATAGCATGTTAGTAGCAAGAGGAATGCTATTTCCAGAGTTGGCATTTTCATATAGAAATCATCAAAGACAATTCAAAGAGCTATTCTGATAGAATATTTTATTAGATTTCTGAGATTAAAAATATTTTCTATGCAAAGAGTGTCAGCACCAACGGGAGAGAATTAAATCATCATTTAGCAGCTAAAAAAGATGAAGTCTAAGATAGACTTCAGGAATCTGTCAAGCAATGTACCTAAATGGAATATTATACTGTCAAACAATATTCAATGATTTAATCACAACTCAAGATTATGGGCCTGATAATGCACCTATAGAAATCAGGTACAAAACTGGCCTCAAATGGAAAAGGCCAGTCTACTCTGTGAGAGTCCAATGATGAATGCTATATATAAACTTTTAGGAAAATTCTTTTTTATTTACCACATGCTACATTACAACCTACTTACCAGGTTTCCCACTGTAAGCACGCTGCTGAACTGTTCTGTCATTGGGTAGTGTTCCATGGCCATAAACAATGTGTTTAAAACAATGCAAATAGTAATAGCAAGATCAACAAATGGATCCATTACAATCAAATTGACTATATGTTTTACTTTTAACCATGGGCTCCAGCAATCCCAGATTAAGAAAGTGTTTGCAAATCTGTACCAGCATGGTGGACATTTTTGTCTGGATTCTTCAAGTTCTGGGGGAAAAACATTTATAATATTAACGTATAAAACCAACAATCTGTCAAACAGAGCCACTAGAAGTTCTTAGTTTAAAATAAATAAAAAAAATATGCAAAGGTTTATGTGTGGCTAATATATACTACACGAAAGAATTAGTCAAATGTGATTTGTACACTAAATGCACACATTTGTAAATGAGTATATCCTTATAAGCATAATGATAGTGTTGTTTCACATTAGCTGTGTTGTTCATACATGTAGATTTGCTCAACTAAAACATATTCCCTATTACCGTAAACAGTATTGAACCATTACTTTTACATACGGTAATGTAAGGAATACTTTATCTGTAAATTCATTTACTTAAATCAGTTATAGATTGCAGTTTTGTGAGGTTCTCTACCCTTTCCCATACCTTCTGCCTGCAATTTCCCCCTCTTAGCACTTTCTGGCAAGCCTCCACACCCCAACCCCACTTCTGGCATGCGTGTGTGCAGGCAGAGCAAGTTGAAGTGAGGTGGTGCCCATTTTTCTGCCCACCCCCAATTGTCTAGGGTCCCTGGGCATGAGACAAACACAACCCTTTCCCCACTTAGCTTTAATAGGACAAGTTGTCTTCACATATACTTACAATAAATCTGTCAATTAAGAAGCAGATCTGTTATGAAAGCCTGTGTCAGGAATATTTGTTTCCTATTTTTCCTTACATTTGACATCATCATTAAGCTCAGATTTCCAGGAACCAAGTAGCTTCTAAGTATTGTTTGATTGTAAGGAAGAACATCCAGTGTGAGAAAACAGACCTTGATGGGATGTTTGGGGCTGGGGCTGATGGAGATGAAGATGGAGTTACTCTGGTTTAAGTGAAAAGAAGCTAGCCTCATGAAAAGTGGCTCCCTCCTTTTCACTCCTCCTACACAAACATTCTGGCTGTGTCTACATTGGCATCCCTTTCCGGAAAAGGGATGCTAATGAGACACTTCGGAATTGCAAATCCGCGGGGGATTTAAATATCCCCCGCGGCATTTGCATTTACATGGCTGCCGCTTTTTTCCAGCTCGGGGTTTTTGCCGGAGAAAAGCGCCAGTCTAGACGCGATTCTCCGGAAAATAAGCCCTTTTCCGGAGGATCCCTTATTCCTACTTTCAAGGGTCTTGTGGGGAGCTGTGAGCCACCAGGGTGTATAAGGAAAAGAAGTGTGTGAATAGGGAAGTGGCCAAATTACTTGGGACCACAGGAGGGGTAGTCATTTCACATTCCGGCATAATATAAGGAGAAGCTGAGTTGTTTTGGGAGGATGAGGTTCACTTGTCCAACTTAAGTGCTGTCATGTTTTTAACAGAAATAAAAGATGGCTTTAGCATATGTCTGGGAACCCAGTTGGGCATGGGAAGGAGGCAACCAAGGTAATTGCTGGCACCTCTTCATGGCTGATAACAGTGCAAGTATACCTCCATATGAAAGGTATATAGTGATTGAATAAATGGTTTGGAAAAGGACTTAAAAAAAGGTGTTCAAAAAAGCAGGGGTTTTCAAAGCTGAGTCCCAGGCCTGCTTGGGCAAGCAACTGGTGGGCTGCTAGACACTTTATTTATCTGAGTGTCCATAGGCACGGAGCCTCACAGCTCCCATTGGTTGCAGTTTGCCATATCCAGCCCCAGGGAGCTGCAGGAAGCGGTGTGGGCTAGGCTGCCCCTTCTCACAGCTCCCCTTGTATGGAAATGGCAAACCTCAGCCAATGGGAGCTGTGAGGCTCCATGCCTATGGATGCTCAGATAAACAAAGCATCCCAAGACCCACCTGCAGTTTACTCAGGTGGACTCGCAACCCAACTTTGAGAACCCCTGCATTAAACTAACTAATGGGGTAGTGGTGGTAGTTGGGGACACCTATAATTGATAGGGCAGGGAGCCAGCCTGTCATTCTTATAGCCCAACTTAACCCTCCTAGGAGTAAGGTTCTAAAGCAATGGATTTTCTGGAGGGAGCTGGAAGGGAAAAGAGGGAGAACCGGTAAAACTCTCACAGGTAATTACGCAATAAACATGGGGTCACTTGCACTGTAAAGTGTTATCTGCTGGGTAGTCCCAGACATCTAATAAAAAAGTTGAGGCCTGATTAAATTCACATAAAATCCTTCTTTCACCATAGTCAGACGATGGTGTGAGCTCAAATCTATCCGATGTTTCTGGCTGTCCCTGCTAGTAAAAAAAGAGTGGAAGAAAGGTAAACAGGGAGAGAGTCTTCACCTGAAGGAAGAGGTGACAGAAGAGGTCCCATATGTGAGAGTAGGACTGGCCCAGAATTTTGCATAATGGTCAGCAAAAAGGCCTACACATAGTACTTCATTTAGAGACGTGGTAGGTAACCTGCAGCCTGCAGACCACACGTGGTCCACCAGGGTTAGCTGCTGATGGGCCACAAGACATTTTGTTTATATTGACTGTACGCAGGCACAGCCCTCCACAGCTCTCAGTGACCGCAGTTCATTGTTCCCAGCCAGTGGGAGCTGTAGGAAGTGGTGCAGGCCAAAGGGACAAGGTGGCTGCCACTTCCAACAGCTCCCATTGGCCAGGAATGGAGAACTGTGGCCAATGGGAGTTTGCGGAGCTGTGCCTACAGACAATCAATGTCTACAAAGTATCTCATGGCCCACCAGCTGCAGAGCCTGATTTAGAGATATTGGAAAATTTGTACTAATTTCTTCTAATTGGTGAGTCAAATTTGTATGGACTCCACTGATATCAAATCTAATAGAAAGGAAGACTCTGTTGTGATCAGAGATTTTCAAAAATGCATTAGAAGTACTTTTGCAAGAGGTGAGGTAATGTACACTTTCATCTCTGATTATATTTAAGCTGAGATTGATGTGCTTCTCTGAGAAATGAGAATATGATTTAGGAATTAATTTTAAAAATCTGTTGAAATTGTGACTTTTCACAAATGAATTTGAAAAGTACTTTGTAAATTTTGTTTGTAAATTTTCTTTCAAGTCCGAGGTGAAGGACACATGTTACCATGGAAATTAAATAGACTGGGTCTGACTTTTTAGAACTGCTGTTAAAAAAATTCCTAGACATATTTATCAGTAATATTGTGCCCAAAACTATCATTATAAAACTTTAGAGCAAGTCAAAATATTATTTTAATTGAATGAGGTTCTGGTATATTGAGTTTTCATCATGTTCCAAATCACCTTCCATTTTTCTAGTTTTGTGAATAAATATTTTATAGAAAGACACATGAGGTTTTGTACTTTTGTGTAAAATGTTATTTATATTATTGTCTGCACCTCTCTAATGTAACTCAAGAGAAATAGCAACGAGGAGTCCTGTGGCACCTTATAGACTAACTGAAGTGTAGGAGCATAAGCTTTCGTGGGCAAAGACCCACTTCGTCAAGAGAAATAGTGTATGTATAGGGTTGGTGGGAGCCAACTGCTATCATATAGGCAATTTTTAAACAAAAGACATAAATTGTTGTTGTTTCCTTCCCATACTTATCTGTTTGTCCTTGGGCTTTAAGATGTTTGGGCAAGGACCATGAATAGATTATTGATGAGACTACCATAAACAAATTACTATTATGTAGTAACAGTTTTTGTGAAGGTTTACTTTAATCTCCTGGTGACCCGATGTTTTAGAACACTGATAACGCAGAACAGGATTTCCATCTCTTTGGCTTCTGCCACTTCATCATAGATACTAGTGTAATAGAAGAGTTTTTCTCCTATTGCAGTTAACAAAAAAAAGGACCTAATTACAGTCATCTGTCCTGGCATAGCTGTTACCCTTCAGACCTGCTCTCCCTTTCAGTGGCTGCACTAAGATAAATTCTCTTTCTCCTCACAGGAGAATATTTCCCTAACGCTGTTCATTTTGTTTCTCCTGCTCCAGACTGGAGGCAATATATGAGCTAGCTAACTAGCTAGATAATTAATATTATAGGAGGTTTAGGGTAAATCAGGCTAAACGATTAAGAACATGGGATGAAAATATTCATTACCTACTTCCAGTGCCAGACTTCATCTGTCCAATTATATAACTACAAGTGAAATTATGTACATCTTCTATTAAGTGCAGCTAAAACAAATTCAGTGAAATGTGTGTAAAAATGTAATATGTCACATACCTTCCATTGTGTTAGTGAGTATGCTGGCTATACTCATTGCTCTTTGCCTTGCTGCAGAATCTTCCAACATTTCCATGGAAATTTGATAAGAACTCAGTCTTCTTTTTCTTATTTCTGTTTCTGTAGTGGTGCCCTGCAAATAAAATGCCAGTGAATTAAACCATCATTTTCAGCAATTTA
Organism: Pelodiscus sinensis; assembly: GCF_049634645.1. Taxonomy (NCBI): domain Eukaryota; kingdom Metazoa; phylum Chordata; order Testudines; family Trionychidae; genus Pelodiscus; species Pelodiscus sinensis. The sequence continues at coordinate 36,789,838 of NC_134717.1, forward strand.
TTAACAACACACTATACAAATATTCTCATGGCAAAGTCAACTATGAATAGCTTCTTTTCCAGTGTATTAGACTTTCCTTACATACTGCAAATTTCTTTCTCTGCCAGGATTATCTTTGCTGTTTTCCTAGATGTCTGCCCAACAAGCAGTTAGCTAATTGAAAGTGGATACATGCAAGTACATGATGTGTGTTTAGATAGAGGAGAAGGAGGATTTTTGGTTCCAAGCAGAGATTCAGGTTCTCTCGTTTAAATGGTTACTTGATTCTCAAGCAACTTGCAAGGTGACTCTCAATTTGGGAAGCAAATTGCCAAGCAGTTCTGGGAAATTTGGGGCCAATGTCTAATTTAAATGAATGCTGAGTAAACTAAAATTTGCTGCCAGATACCTTTTTTCTCCCACTGAAGTTGTTGGGCTTTTGCCATTGACTTTAATGGGTATAGGATCTCACCTCTTGTCTTGTTAGTTCTACGTGTTTGCAAGTACTATGCTAGTTATTGGTTGAAGGAAGTTTATTTCTCTCTCTTTTTTTGGGACAAAACTTTGATCCAGATGGAAACATTAAGTTAAGATATTCTTCTCTCCCATTGAAGACCATACATAAAGGGAGAGCAGAACACCTGAATTGAGTTCTGCCATATGCATGCAAAAGGAGATTTACCCCTCTTGTTACTGTGTTAAAAGAATTACAAGAGATAGATGAATTTGCAGCTGTAGAAATACCTCAACTATTTCAAACTTGCTTATATGACAGTGAAGTTAATGGTTTATCTGTGATCACCTCGGGGAGAAGTTGTCCGGTTGGTGACGTGAGAGCTGGAGGTCCTCCAACCAAAGAAACCACCCCATTGCAATCTATAGTGCTGTGCAGCTTCCCATTTGGTGGAAGTGCTGGTACCATCCTGGATGACATACTGGCTTGACTAATATTACTGTTGCGCCTCTCGCCATGTCTGTTTGGAGCAAAGAGAGAATCTCTTCTGCTCTCATTGTCTTCAAGAGTGCTGTGTTCATCATCGGCAAAGTCATTTTCTGATCCTACATCCTTCGCTCGACCTCTGAAGCTGAAAATGCTCGTTCTGCTGTTGCGCCTCGGAGAAAACAGGGAACCACGAATGCTCAGCAAAGACTGTAGGAAAGCCCCACCCCATAAAGAACAGCATTAGTAAATGAAACACTTAAAAATGCTTTGTTTTCTTATGGAAAGCAATAACCATGCTCTAGAGAACGGATATTTAATAGTTTTTAAGAACCAACGGTGTGCTCACAGGGCCATATTGTTTAGTAGGTGGGGAGGGAGGGAAGCATTTCTGAAGTGTTATCGAGCTGCAGTGAGAGAGGTGCAGGGAATGCTGTCCTCCTACTGGCATGAGAGTGTTTGGTGGGGGAAGGGAAGGAAAGTTTAGCAATTAGGAGCAATGGAATGAAGAAAAGGGACTAAGATGGTGTCCACTATTTTCTGGGTACTCAGGAGAAGCATGCTTCCCTGCTATACCCTGGATGTCTGTGTGCTCTACTTTTTTTTTCTCCCACAAGATAGCACAGATAAAAGATCTTTGCAGAGTTTTCTTTCTATTCCTTGTGGGAAACAGGGACTCTAAATCATAAGGCTCATGACTCACTCAATGTCACTCTGTTTGCCTGAGGGATTAATTCTCGTGATCATTGCTAAAGGCAGTCTGGGTAAGCCTAAGACCTACATAAGTGCGTAGTCTTCACCAGTGGGTCCCGCGAGCAGCACTCTCAAACTACCACCTGGAATGAGGTGTAACAGTTAATTCAAACTAAGGACTTAGTTCGAATTACCATTTCACTGCCACATGTAGCCGCGGGCAGTTACTTTGGGCTAGTGGAATTTCAAAATGGCAACCGGATCGGAACATGCAAATAAAGCCCAGGTATTTAAATCCCGGGCTTCATTTGCAATTTTGAATGCCTACATTAGCCTCCCTAGTTCGAAGTAGGGGGCTATTGTAGACATACCCTAAGAGATCAACAGTTTTCTGAAGATGCCCTTTTACCACTGAGAAAAAGAAAATCAATCCTTATTGGAAATTCTTCTGTTTAATTACAGTATAAGAAACTGCTTAATGGAATCTTTGTCTTCCTTTCTGCATATTTCAGCTACAATATTCATGAATAAATACAACTAGTAACAGTCCTGGAGAAAACAAACCTTGCATTAAACTCTCTTCAGTCTTCCCCTTCTATTAGTGTTGATATCCTGGTATACTAAAAACTTGATTTTGATATGGGGCCTCGATTTAGCCATCATTCTTCCATGCGTAAAATAATAGCGTTTACATTTAGAGTGCATAATATTGATAGATATCTAAGATCCAGGAGCCAGATCCAGCCCCTAGCTTACCTGGATCTGGCCCCCAAGGCTGGGGGCTTCCTCATCCCTAGCTTTGGGGAGCCTGTGCTGATGCTCCAGCCCCACAACTCTTGTGGGGCTGGAGCACCAGAGCTGGCTCCTCACTGCAGTGGAGGAGCCCCAAGCCTCACAAGCCAGAGTCAGGCAAGCCAGAGCCTGATCCAACCCACAGGTTCTGCCTGGCAGGAGGGAGGAAGCCTAGGGGAGCCTCCAAAATTTACTTGCTCAAGTCCCCTCTATGCTCTGGCGTGTGAAAGAAATGTAGGGGAATGTCTTTCTACTTCTCAGTCAGGGGCCATGTCTGTGAGGGTGGAGGTTTTTTTTTTGGTGTGGCCCCTCCAACTGATTTTTCTGTGGGTCAGTGGCTCCCGACCCAAAAAAGGTTTCCTATCTCTGCTATAATTGCAGCTCTGAGAATCTGTGGGATGTGCTTGAACTGACAGCAGGGATGCTCACTGGCTTGTGTGCTCAATGCTTCGCTCCTGCATTCAGGAGGAAGAAGTCGGCAGGAAAATGTGATGGAGACAAGAGCCAGCCCTTCAGAGAGCTTGGGGGAAGTAGACTGGGACGAGGAGACTGAGAGGTGGAGCTAGAAACTGGAAACAGAGGTTGATGGGGGATGCGATGGAGAAGGTGAGAAGAGGTGTAAATGCAGTGGTGGTGGTGGAAAGGCTGGGACTGACTGGGTAAGATGACTGGGATTGAATGCTGGGGAGGGAATGCTGAATGTGGGGGGAACTGGGAGATGGGGAAGGGGATGGTGACTGAGATTGCATCCACTATAAAAGATTTTCATTTCTGTATGTTTTTTAAAGTATGCCAAGTTTTCTGACTATTATGTGTGTGTGTGTGTGTGTGTGTGTGTGTGTGTGTGTGTGTGTGTGCCCCAGTTTTTAGTAAATTATAGCAATCAAATGAAGTGCACTTTTTGACACATTTTGATCTTTCTTGGCAATTATATTTAATTTTGTATTGTTATAACTTAATTATACATAATTTATATTCTGTTGTTACACATTAGTACACTATATAGCTATGTATCCATTAAAATTAAGTGTTATAGTTATTTACTTGGTAGCACCATCATTTATATATTTGTATTTTGAGCCTTAAGTTGTGATCTAAGAGCGTAACTCCATAAATTCACAGTCAGAATGAAAGAGCTGGGTGCTTCTCAGCACACACACTCAAAAGACACATCCAGAAGAAACAGACCTCTCACTCCAAACCTCTAGCACTTGCTGTGCACATGGGACATGTTGCATAAAAAAGCCTCTGCCTGAGCTTACTTGATTTATATACATGGATTTTCTAAAGCTACACCAAACTGTAAGGTCTAAGGTTTTAAACTGCAACTTATTGTGATCTTTGTCAAACTTTATAATCCCTGTAACTCTCAGAAACTTACTATAAACTGCAATTTAGTAATCTTTATAACTCTCAGCCACCTTGCTTGTAACTTTCTCTAAGTTGCATTCTTCCCTGGGTGAATGGAGAAAGCTTGTGAGAGTGTGTTTGAAGAAGGCTTGGAACAATGGAGCACATTTCAATGAGTCATCACAGTCTAGGCATGCTCCTTGCTGGATAAAGGGAAGTCTGGGCATGCTCCCTGATGACAAAGTGAATGAGTCACAGGGGCCATTCAAACACAATATAAGGAGAGGGAGCACATGTGAGACTCCCTCTTTTTTTTCCTACCCTTGCTCCTGAGAAGCTTCGCTCCAGTGTCTCTCCTCCTGACCAGCTTCCCCAGCCATGATGAGCAGACAGACCCTCCAAGATCTACATACCTCGGCTCCTTATGCAACTCATATGCCTGTGTAAGAGTGAGTGCCTCAGGGCAGGAATGAATGGGTGAGAATGAGTGAATGAATGGAGGGGTATGTGCTTGCTTGTGTGTGTGTGTATGAGAGAGAGAGATAGCTCTATCTTCTTTAGTTTAAATCTTTGGTGGCTGTTCTCCCCTCTTTAGTTTTACCTAGTGGAAATAAACCCATACTAGTGTAACCCTGGGTGGTCTCCAGTGAGAATATTTTTGAGGTAACAGGACATACAGGAGCTGACCCAGCTCCCACAGGAATGAATGAGAACTCCCAAGGGGAGCCAGAGCAGATCCATTGTGAATAGGGTGCAAGAGGAGAGTTGTGAATGAAGATTGCTGCTCTGCACCCATACACAGAGAGTCTTGAGCCAGTGGATTAGGGCAGCACACAGCACCATGTTTTCTCTCCTTTTTCAGCCCTGTTTATCAGGTTAACCATCACTACTCACACTATAAAGTACAATCAGTAGGGAGTTGACTGTGGCACAGAGCCTTTCCTACCCAGACTCTGGCTCCTTTCCTTGCACAACAGACAGATAGCATTTCCATTGCATTTTGGCCATTCCCTGGATATATAGAGGGGCAATATTTGCCCCACGATACTGATATTGCTTCACAAAGGGTATGTCTACACTACAGCGTTATTTCAAAATATCTAATTTCAAAATAGTTATTTTGAAATAAATAATGCATTTACACACAAAATGCATTTCGAAATAGCGCATCCACACTGAGTGGACGCTGAATCGCATTTAAGGCCGGCCAGAACCAGGTCCAGCAGGGCATCAGGTCATGAGTAATTTTGTGTGGCTGCTGCCTGAGGCTATCTGAGGCCTGTGCTTAAAGGGACCCCCCCCCCCCCCCCCCCGGACAGCTAGTTCTCAGGTTTCCCTGCTTGCTTGTCTACCTCAGTGAGGGACAACAAAACATTTTGTCTCTGCATGCTCTGGTTGCCCTCACTTGGGACACCACAACATTCTGCAACATGGAGCCAGAGCTGCCCCTGGGCACTCTTGTGCTTCTCTTGGATGCCTTGCTGTGAGCCAGGCTGCACTTTCTGCAGTCAGTATCCAGAAGGCCCTGTGGGAGAGCTTCCACCCTGAGGAGCACTAAGAGCCTCTCTGGTCTGCCCCATTGGGGGTTTGTGCCTCATTCCTCCCTCACATCCTTCCACTTACCCATCCCTAACCCCCCTTCCTGATGTCAAATAAAATACACGTATTTTCTTGAACACAAACTCTCTTTATTTAACAAAACTAGGGCGAGGGGAATGAAACTCTGGTGAGACTGGGGAAAGGAGGCAGGAAGAGAGGGTGGGAGAGGGGAGAGGGAAACCTGGGAGGAGGGAGCTGGAAGGAGGAAGCATGGGGAAGAAGGGGGAGGGGAAGCTCAGGGCTCAGGGTTGGGGGGGTCTTGCCAGATCAACTTGATTTTCATGCGAACCTGCTCCTAGGTTCGCATGTGGCCTTTGGTGGCCAGGCTGTCAGCTATCCTGCCATAGACGGCCACGTTCCTCTATCTAGTGCGGAGATCATGGATGTTGGGGGCATTCCCCCAAACCTGAATAAGGTCCATGATCTCCACCCTGGACCAGGAAGGCACTCGCCTTCTCTGGGCCCTGGCAGGCTCCTGGGAGCTGGCAGATGGCTCCTGGGGAGCGGTGGAAGGCTGGCTGCCAGTGGCTTTCTGGCTCATGTTTTGCGGCCACTGGGTTAGGGGCAGTGACTGCTGGCTCTGGGCTGGCAGGCTTGGAGCTGGCACAGGCACTGTGGCCAGAGTCTACCCTTTTAAGGGCTCTGGGGAGGGGTGGAGGGAGAGGAGTGTGCTTGGTTGAGGCCAGAGTGGCCAACAGGGCACCCTGGGAAGGCTGGAGACCCCCTATTTCAAAAAAAGTGTCTACACAGCACTTATTTTGAAATAGCAATTTCAAAATTTGTGTTATTCGTCATGGAATGAGGTTTGTCAATTTCAAAATAAACCCTCTGCTATTTTGATTTAATTTTGAAATAATGGAATGGCTGTGTAGACGCTAAGATAGTTATTTCAAAATAACGTTGCTGTGTAGACATATTCAAATAGTGACCAAGTTAGTGAATACAATTGGTGATTTAATTCTCTTTAGATTACTGGCTCAGTTGACAAGTTCAGGGATGAAAATTTTTACTTTAAGTGGTTGTTTTTCTAACTATTTTATCCAGGCTTGTATAAGTCATGTCTTTTTTAATATAAACCATTTCCCTTTTTTACTGTACTTTTCCCTTATTTAACCTGAAACCTAAAACATACAAAGTTTGTTTCTACTTGATGAGATTTAATTTTTCAGTCTATAAGATGAATTAACATTTAGTTCGGTGTTATGGAAAGTATATAAAGTGCCTTGAGATTTTCAAATTTGTTAAGTTTCTATGATAGTTTCAGTAGTTCTTGCTGATTGGGGAGTTGGAGATAAAAGCCACAAAGGCTTTTGGAAGGTAAAGAAAATATCGTCATGTCTACACTAGGAAATTATTTCAAAATAACTTATTTTGAAATAAAAACTCCTGAAATAACTATTTCAAAATAGCATGTCCACACTATAGGGAAGTCTTGAAATTAGTATGAGGCAGGCTCCCTTAATGTGGTTATCCTACCTGGACTTAGAGCCCCAGGAAGCACTGGGGAGTAATTACTTTGAATGACTCTGGAGAATATTTATTTTGAAATAGCAGCAGTGGAACATCCCCACTCACACTATTTTGAAATAACTATTTCAAAATACCCATTATTTCTCGTGGAAAGCAGCAGTTATTTCAAAATAACCAGCCCCTTATTTCGAAATAACAGGATTGAGAGTGTGCACACTCCGCTTGTTATTTCAAAATAAGGGGAGTTATTTCAAAATAACTTCCTGGTGTAGACCATGGACTAATCCGTGCCCATGATATTTTACTGTTGGATAATAAATCCATGTCAGGTTATTGTGTCCTCCATACAGTCTTTGTCTTGGAGTACACAAAAGATTTGCAGGGCATGAGGTTAACTAGAGAAGGGCAAGTGATTTGGTAATTAACGCACAGGGCTGAAACTGGGACTCAGAAGTTCATGCTTCTATAGGCTCTGTGACTGACTCATCTGTGTGACGTTAGTTCGAACTAACTTTCATAGGCGCTACACTAGCGTTCCGTTAGTTCAAATTTAATTCGAACTAACGGAGTGCCTAGTTCGAACTAGGTAATCCTCATTCCACGAGGTTTAAGCCTAGTTCGAACTTACTAGTTCGAATTAAGGGCTGTGTAGACCCTTAATTCGAACTAGTGGGAGGCTAGCCCTTCCCAGGTTCCCCCTGGTGGCCTCTCTGGGCACAACCAGGAAAACTCTTGTCCTCTCCCCCAGTCCCGGGCCCTTAAAGGGGTAGACTCTGGCCAGACGGCACTGGAGTCAGACAGCCCTGCTGTAGCCAGACGTGAACCCCCATTTTAACATCCACCTTTGTCTGCTTGAAACCATGCAGGGCACATAAGAGCAGGAAAACAGCATATTCTTTGAAAACCTTGGAGCAGGAGGTTTAGATATGCTGGCTCAGGGACCGTGACCAACTGTAAGCAGAGATGGGAGGGTGGTCAAACTAATTGTTGACCAAGAGGCTGTACATCGTGCCCCTATTGATACGAACACATACCCGTCCACGGGGGAAGGAATCTCCCGCCCAACAAGAACATCCGGCAGTCCTAATTTAGTTATCTTCCTCTCTTACAAGTGTAAATTAACTTGTAACCTGCTTGTAAGAACTGGCACCACAAAACGGACCAGTAAAATTTGGCCTCTTAAGATAAGAAAGAGAATACAGGCCCCCCAGGGGTATAAAGATGAGTCCAGCAGCACACTGACTTTGTGTGTCAATCTACCATCTATCTGCTGGTCGGGTTTGGTGTTTGACCTCCCGAGGTTCCAGAGGGGACGCCCACCTCGTATTCGTCTTTCCGAGGAATTGAGAGACCGGCCCTGGCCTGACACGCTGGAGTCAAGAGGCACAGAAGGGGGTAAAAATTGTACCTGGATGTGGTCCTTTGTTTAAGTATATATACATAGTGTTAGAGCTCTTTAAAGATTAAGCTGTCATTTGGTACCATTATTTCTATTTTCTATCTTTACCTTTTTCCTGTAACCACTTTTTAAGATCTATCTATATTTTACTAGTATTTAAGAAATAGAGCAATAGCCATTGTAACCATATGATTTATAAGTTCCTTTAATAAACCTGTAACTGTTTAAGTTTTAACCTGACTCCTTCAGTTGCTGTAATAGAACCAAGCACAATTTAAAAGAACTTCAGCCGATCATAAAGGGACAGACATAGGGAGAGCTTGGGCATTTGGATCTGTGTCACTCCCAGGTGACAAGATCCGTTGGGGCACCTTTCCAGCGTTTCCCAGGCTGCGAAGGAACTTTGTGTTCTAGCAGTTAAAATCTAAGGTGTAATAAGCTCTTCCTACACACTGGGGCGTCTGTTAGCCTATTTGGCTACCCTCTGCGACGGGACTGTGGTCCTAGCAGTAAAGTCACAGACGTTAAAAACACTCGGGGCTCCTTTCAGCCTTCTGGGCTGCCCGCTGCGACGAGACTTCGTGTCTTAGCAGTTGAAGACTTAGGAGACATACCCACACACACTGCCCTGACCGTCGGCTGACACCTGCCAGCAGTGTCTACCCCTGAGCCAGTGGCCCCACCATGAGCCAGGCAGCCAGTGGCAGCGAGCCGTCCCCTGCCCAGTCCTCGAGCACCCAGGGGCCAGCCAGGGGCCGTAGACGGCGTGCGGCCCCCTGGACTAGTGCGGAGGTCATGGACCTCATTGAGATTTGGGGGCAGGCCCCCAATCTCCAAGATCTCCGCACTAGGAGGAGGAACGCGGCCGTCTACGGCCGCATAGCAGCTGCCATGGCCCACAAGGGACACAGGCGCACCCAAGAGCAGGTGCGAATTAAGCTGAAGCAGCTGCGGCAGGGGTACGCCAGGGCCACAAGGGGCGGCGCCGCTGCAGGGGATGACACCTGCCCTTACTTCCCCACCCTCCACCAACCCTTGGGGGAGGGGCGGTCCGTGCCAGCCCGGGGGACAGCGAGCCGGGACCGGAGGGCCCTGACCTGGGCACACCGGAGGGGCCACCGCCAGCTGTTCCAGCAGGGTCATCCAGGGAGACCGTACCGGGTAAGTAGTTTGAATTAAGTAGTTTGGAGGGGGAGATGGGAGGGAGACCAGAGATCGCGCGCGTGGGCCATGCCTTCCACGGATCACACAGACACCTGTGCACGTGCAAGCATGTGCCATGCCACCCTTGGGCAGGTGGCTCCATCTGCGTGACACCCAGGGGCCATTGCCCAGTAGGCACATGCTTGTGCAAAGAGACGTGACATGCTCCCGACCCCGGGGCAGGACCCAGCAGGATGCTTTCCCTTCACATGTCCCCTCTACACAGAGGCAGGGGACATCTGCCCCTCCCCCCCACCGCCCCGGCCACACTATACATGGCACAGGGACATGGGTGCGGTCTTGGGGAAGCTCCCAGTCCCGGGGAAAGCCAGACATCCTGACCATGGCCTCTGTACAAGCACAGCAGCTGTGACGGTGCAGGGGTGGGGGAGGGTGCTGGGCATCATCCTCTGCGTCCCCAGGGAGAACTGACCACTTCTCTTCTTTCTCTACAGCTGCACCAGCTGCTCGTGCAGGGCGCACCACCCCGCCCGGGACATGCTCCCGCACCCGCGGCCTGTTCCGGACCGCCAACACGGAGCAGGAGTACCGGGACCAGCACCTGGGGGCCCTGCGAGCCGTGCACTGCACACTGCAGGCCTGGATGTGGGAAGACCTGCAGGTCTGCCACGAGCTGCTGGCTGAGGTCCGAGGGCTGAGCATCAACCTGCAGCTCCTGCTGCAGAGCATGGTGCCCCGTGCTGGTCCTGCCCCTGCTGCCCCCCCAACTGCTGTCCCTCCTCCCACTCCTGCTCTCCCTCCCACCTCTTCCTCCTCAACCCCCACAATCTGTTCCTCAATGTCCACACCCCCCACCTCAACCTCCGCACCCTCCACCCCATCCCCCCGGGGACGCCGAGGCCCCCTCCCTCGCCGTGCTGGGAGGCGGTTGGCCCGGCGAGACCCCCACCCCGTATCCTTGAGTTTCCCCACACCCTCCTTTCCCTTGCTTCCCCCTTTCAGCTCCCTCCTCCCAGTTTTCCCCCCTTCCCTCTCCCAGCCTCTCTCTTCCCCTCTCCCACCTCCTTTTCCCAGTTTCCCCGAGTTTTGTTAAATAAAGAGAGTTTCTAGTTTTGACCACATGTTATCTTTATTTTGTACATCAGGAAGAGGGGCTAAGGAAGGGTAAGTGGAAGGAGGTGAGGGAGGAATGGGGCACGAGCCCCCGATGGGGAGGACTGGGCTGGCTCTGCGGGCTTCTGGGGGTGGAAGCTCTCCTGCAGCCCCCCAATTGCCCCCTCTCCCCAGATGGCAGCCTGCGGCAAGTGCAGCCGGGCTGATGGCCGAGTGGTGTGATGTGCCCAGTTTGGGTAGTCGGGGCACTCCAAGCCAGGACTGCTTTGCAAGCGGGGAACCCCTGAGAACTGTCTGTCCGGGGTAGGGGTCGGGTCCCTTTAAGCGCAGCCCTGGGCTAGCCTGAGGCAGCATCTCCACGCTCTAAGTCCTCCTCTGATGCCCTGCCGGCACTGCTTCCGGCCATCCTTAAGCCCGGTTCAGGGTCCACTTAATGTGGACATGCTAGTTTGAATTAGCAAAACGCTAATTCGAACTAGTTTTTTAGTGTGGATCCGTTAGTTCGAATTAGCTTAGTTCGAATTAACTAATTCGAACTAAGTTAGTTCGAATTAACGTTGTAGTGTAGACGTACCCTCACTGACTGTAATAAGCTTTGGAACAGACCCAAAATATGTAAGTTCAAGGTATTATTATGAAAGCAAATACATACCCAAGAATTTTTATGTCTGGCTGCTAAATGGGCACCTAAATGCATACAGTATCCAAGAATTTGAATTGGGTTATATAAGCAAAGTTGCCCCAGTATAATATAGTGTAGATTCAGGACTTTTCTATATAGGGAAGTTAGTGCAGGGTGTGAATCTACAGCGCACTAGCTTGACACACAGTAACTCGCTGTGTGATATGCTACGGCACATTAAATTCATAGCACATTTTGGCACCTTACTGTTTCAAACATGAAAGCACACTGTGGAACTTTTAGCATGCCATTGTAGGGTCCACATAGTGAGTTAGCACACATCAAGATAGTGGACTAGAGAATCATATCCTGCCTTGCCATCTGCTAACTTGCCTTAAAGACAAGGCCTTGTTGTGATGGAATATTATGATGCTCTCATATAGAATGAATTAATTAAATATTAATAGTATGTCTGAATTACTTATTGGTATAAGCTTAAATGAAAGGAGAGAGCCAGGGCTGGGCCAACCTCGGTTTGTCAGCCGGAGGGGAAAGGGCTGGCCAGGACTGCCTCAGGCTGGCCTTCCCTGGCAGCCAGGAGGAGAGCAGGGGCTGTCTACCACCAGAGAGAGGGGGGTGGCAAGTGTAGCAAGCAGAAGGCACAGCCCCCTAGTACATTTTTGATACAATCATAGCCTTCTACCAGTAGCATTGCTGGATATTTCCTTGGTAACAGATCATGGCAGTAGAAGAATACAGATTACATAGTAAGAAAACTGTACCTGGTGGGGGGAAGTGAATCTCTTTTCATATGTCAGTCGACTTGCTTCCACAGAGAATCTGAAACTTTTCCTTCTGATACTGTCTTCTGATTCAGATTTGGGGAACTTTTCCACATCTCCCTTGTCCTCTGCCTCAGACAGTTCCTTCTGTCTTCTTTTCTTCCTTCTGTTTCTCCTTTCTTTAGCACTCTTTGAGCTCAACTTTGATGCTTCAGAGGAACTTTCCAAGAGCTCCCCCAATCCCCCTACTCCACTCAAATCTCTTGATGCAACTGACACTGCTGCTACTGCTGCTGTTGCCTGTTGGTTTACAAGGTATATTTTTAGTTTGCAGATTGCTAATAATGTTATGTAATTGTATTAATTTTTATTATTATCCATATATTCAGTTGCAACTTGTGAGCAATATGTCAATGTAGTAGACATTTTCAGAAAATAAATGTAATGGTGACCCATATTTGGGTCCCGACCCATAGGTTGGGAAACCCTGCTCTATATAATAGGGAACTAAATAGTTCTCTAAACAAGGTTTGTCTCCAGATATCTTTCAATTTAATTAATTTCCTTCTGCTTTCAGCTATTTCCTGAAACCTTATCTTATTCACCTGCTAGCCTATAGGATCTTTTTTTTTTTAACTTCGTAACTGCATTTTAAAATATAATGTATGAGAAGTACTAGAGAAAACAAAGTCTGTTTTAAATGTTAATATACTTATACACTCAGTGGCTAAATTTTTGAACAATTATATATCAGTGGCAATAGATATCAATACTAAATGTGTGTGTTTGTTAATGAGAGGTTACAGATAGTACAGACATTTTTCTTTTAAAGTTAAAGACAGGGGCATGATTGTCCATTGCCTTGCACCTTATGGTATCATTTATGTCTGATCAAAATATGTGTAAAATAATATGAGCATAAATTACTTGAGCATTCTAATTTTCTAGCATTTTATATGAACCCTGAATTGATGTAAATGATTACACTAGTTGAAAGGCAGTGTAAATGCAAGCCCAGAAATTAGACATTGGTTTACAAAATTGGGTTCTCACATCCAAAACCTTTGTCAGACAATTTGTCTTTGGATAATAAAACCTCACACAACAAATACATAATACAATTACATTTGCTTATATTATTTATGATACATCTGTTTTTCCCAGTAAACGAGGTTGTTGTAAAAGATTATCTAAGAAGAAATTCCTTTCAATACTTAAATGATTTATGCCCTTTTCCAAGTCCCCAATTGACTTCACAGTGATTGCAAATAGATACTTGCTTATGTATTTTGCTTAATAGAGGCCAGTATCCTAGTACTAATACTTGTCCTTCAGTCTTTTGAGTTTCGAATGTTTGGGAGGGATTATTAAAGAAAGCAGGTCTGAACATCATCTCGCAGGTTATAAATCTGAAGCAACAGACTTTTTCACAATATTCATCAGATCTATAACCTCAGTGTGTTATAAATATAATGCACTGTAATTTTCCATTGTAGCCAAGTTTCTGTAACATTGTAACAAATCTTTTAGCTATAGAATCACATGGTGAACTTAGTAACATTGATTTACTGCACCTTTAACTTATACTTAAGATTATTACACATGCTAATTTCTGTGTGTAACTTATAATTTTAGACATAAGAAACAGACTAAAAGTACATTTTGTTGGCAAAAAATACCTGAGCTTCTTCTTGTTGCTTTTTTAGCTGTTCAAGCATCTGCTGGAATTCTGCCTCTTTCTGTTCTGCTTCTTCCAGGGTTGCTTGATTCTGCTCCTCATAGGCCATAGCAACCACAGCCAGGATCAAATTCACCAGATAGAAAGATCCCAAAAAAATCACCAGAACAAAAAATATCATGTATGTTTTTCCAGCAGCACGTAGTGTCTGGGGGGAAAACATATCCATAGAAATATATAGTGTCACTGCTAGTCTTGACAGTATGTTAGTGATGCAATTCATGCTCTGATAAGTAGTTGTTTAAAGGGTTTTGTCACAACTGAAGATGCCTATTCATGCAGTTTTACCATATCAAATTATATTTAGCATTTGATTCACACAAAGTTCTTACCAGCTGATAAAGGTTCTCCCAGAAGTCCTGAGTCATTAGCCGAAAGAGTGACAAGAATGCCCAACTGAATGTGTCAAAGCTTGTGTAGCCATAATTGGGGTTTCTACCTGCTTTCACACACATATATCCTTCCGGACACTGACTGTGTGAAGACAGAATACGAGGTGTTATAGTTAACTTTCAGTCCACTCTCATTCTGTGTTACGGTTCATAAGAAAATGCATTAATTTGACATAACAGGTATTATTTTTGGACAGTTGCTCTTCAGGAAACTGATGTTAATTAAAATTTTAGGTTTTAAAACAATTGCATAAGGCTCCCCAAAACTCAGCTAAGATGAAAAAATATATGATAAAATGCCCCTTTAATTTGTTTTTGTTGCTAAATCTTGTTTTCCTTAATGAAAACATGTCAAGTTATTTAGTTCATATTTCAACGTCCACATTTTTCAACAATCATCCCCATCCAAACTAGTAATTCCCAGACAAAAACACTTGCTGAAATGGAGATTATAAATACAACAGAACAAATATCTAATTTTTATTTCAATGGTAGATCTGGAAAAAAACCTGGATTGGGTCAAGCCAAATCTAAAAACTGTACATTGAAAAAATCTATTTCAGGTTGAATGACACAGGGTTAGTAGACCAGTGGCACTCATCTGGGTTATGAGAGACCCAGATTGAATTTCTCTGCCTCCGGGATGTGAAAAAGTAATTTGTACTTGAGTCTTCCACATGACAGGGCTCTCTTTCTCTTTTGTTTGAGCTATGCCATTTTGTATAAATAACGAGGGTTGCCAGCTTTGGTTGGATAAATTCCTGGAGGTTTCATCTCATGACATTATATTTAATTAAAGATTAATGATTAATTTCTGGAGACTCCAGGACAAATCCTGGAGGGTTGGCAACCCTATAAACAATTAATTAGAGTAGCAACTTGAACTTGGATCTCCTACATCATTTATTAGTGCTCTAACCATCAGGCAATAAAGTCAATCCCATGCTCTTTCCAAGGCCTTATTAGGTATGACTGTAAATTATCACTATGACAGTATGTCAGGAAACAAGAGTAAGAATGTAAGAATGTGTAGTCCCCTTACTAAAGGTGACCCTGCTTATTCTCTGGGAAGATCCTGTGTGCTGCAGTCCAGCCCCAGAGACTAAAATTCCCATGAGCCCTGGAGGAAACCAGGAAGGAAGTGACTTTTGTTTTGGAGATCTGAGTCTCTCCACGTGTGAAGAAAGACTCAGCAGTCTGTGGACTGTTCCCTCTGTTTTTGGAGCAGAAAGGGAGCCAGGCTGCTGTGGAGGAGTTTGATCCAGTTCAGTAGCTGTTATGTTACAGTTATAGACTGGGACAGAGAGCCTTTGGAACTGGGATCTAGCAGGCTGCTTCTGATTGCCCTAGAGGGGAGGCCCTTTGGCTGTACTTGTGGCTAGAAGCTACTCTGCATCCAGCACACAGAAGGAGATTGTGAGTATCTTGGCATCTTTAGGAAAACGCTACCTGGGACAGACCTCAGAGATACAGACTAACTCTGGGTTCAAAGAGAGGCAGAGAGGCCAATCCAGTGAACCAGAGCTGCTGCATAGTTTGGACCCACATACACACTACATACAGAGAATCTCCATTACAGCTGCAGTTCTTCAAGTGCACACACGCAAGCAAGAATCTGGGACTCTGAGTCCAGGGGTGTGCACACTCTGAAGTGGGATAAATATTGGCAGTGCAAATGGCAGCTAGAAAAGTTCCTTTTACTTCTCTGTACTTTGTTAATTGATGTTATTCACTGTTAATTTGTTAAATCCTGTTTCTTTAAGTTAAGTAAAGGTTGTTCATTCTAATGCAATCTATTAGATGTACAGGCAGTCCCCGGGTTACATGGATCCGACTTACATCGGATCCCTACTTACAAACGGGGTGAGGCAACCCCGCACTAGCTGCTTTCCCCCCTAGCAGACCAGGGAGACACGAAGCTAGCGCCCCACCTGGCAGACCAGGGAGATGTGGAGCGGCTTTTCTCAGCAGACACCTCAGCTTGAGAATAAAGGACTGAGGGAAGTGAGGTGTGGGAGAATAAAACTGAGTTCTGGAGAAATGTTTGGCTAGAGTTTCCCCTACAATATGTACCAGTTCCGACTTACATACAAATTCAACTTAAGAACAAACCTACAGTCCCTATCTTGTACGTAACCCGGGGACTGCTTGTATATGATTTATGATTTCTAATTGTTCTGGAGTTAGATCCAGTTCGTTGCTGGAATACATTTATTCCTGGAGGTTCCCAAGGCACACCAGTAAGTGTGTACAGGGCCAGCCATGTGGAGGCACCGCCATTGTACATTCTTCATGAGCAAGGGACTGCAGCAAGGGGGTGGATAGGTTTTCCCCAACCAAACAATATCACCACTGGGGTACTCAGGATCTCCTTTTATGTCAAGACCATCAGGCACCCTGGCACACCTGAGAGTGTGATCTGCTCCCGAGTAACCCGGGGAGGAAAAAGGGGGTTACAAATGTAATTTGTGGGATGCAAATTCATGTGCCTAGTAAGTGCACTAACCAAAAATTATACTGAGGATTATAGCCTCAGCTTTCTTTCTTTAGTTAGTTAGGTCTAGCAGTAAATAGCCAGTAATTAGAACAATATCATTAGACACATGTAGTTCTAAATCAGGAAATCCATAGCTAAGATTATGAAAAATATTTTCTATAAGTTGTTTCACTCTACACATTTAGATTCTGGAGCTTAATTGGCAAGTAAAAACCTTCAACTCTACCCATTTGACTGTCCATGTTTGCCACTCTGCAAGATCTGTTTCTGACATCTTTTGTTGAATTAACCAGCCAGACTTCCAAAACATATACAAATGCTATAGCTCGTGTTCAGGCGAAAAAAAGTAACTTCTAGGCCAATCTGGACCAATCTAGTTTGATTCCTAAGAATAAGATTCAGTTGGAGTTTGGAGTGCCATGTAGCTGTTTTCCCTGAGACAAATGCATCAGAAAGAAATTGAGACACAGAAACACAATTCTTCCCCAAGCTCCACGGGCAAATAATTTACTACACCTTTCTTATAATATAGCATATTGTACCCATGCGTTTGGCCCAATTCTGCTGGCTGGTGCATGAAGGAGCTTCTTTATGAATTAGGAGTATCAGACATACAACTTCCACTGTTCTCTCAAAGCCTGACTCCAAAATCCAAAAAAGTCCTAGGTGACTACTTAGGAGATGAGTTCTCCCTCTTATCTCCTTGTGCAGTCAAGCAGGATCAAAATGCAGCAAAGCCCTACATGACAAAGCACAAACTTTGTACAGAACTTGTTTTTTTTTGGTAGAAGTTCACATACAAAATAGCTGCAGCAGAAAGGATTTTTGGGAAAATTAAGCATTAGTCGGGATCAGGGTTGAAATGGAAGTAAGGAACATCCTTGAAATATGAACTCACTACTGTTCCTTCATAATATATTGTATTTTCTCCTTCTTGACTTCTTCTCAGTTCACACCATTGATTTTGTTACTTGTCTCTAAAAGACCTATACCAAAGTCGATAACTTTATCATTAACAATAACATCGCTTTTCAAGCAGGCAGGAACAAATGTTGATCGTGAGTGTTTTGTATGACCAGATATTAGACTACCTTAACCAGAGCTGTTGAGTCAGCTCCTGTGGTAATGTAAGT